>NC_069781.1:175452111-175724611 GCF_027406575.1 Nycticebus coucang | reverse complement strand
CACACCCAGAAGAAAAGTGACACAGATTATGGAAATGCAATGAAACTTCCAGACACAACAAGCACGCTCTACTCTTAAACCTAAACAAACACACAGAAACATTCTTCTTAGTAAAGCATCACAAGAACAGAGAAGCAGGAATCCAGTGTACTCAATTCTGATGTGAGGACAAATGATGCTGGTACATGGTGGGAGGTGGGGGAGGGGGAAGAGGGGCACAGAGAGGAAAGGGGGGACGGAGGTGTGGGGCCATGGTAGGTGACACACCTCTAGGGGATGGGACACTATTATTAGAGGGAGTTTACCCAGCAAATGCAAACAATGTAACCTGGCTCTTTGTACCCTCAGTGATTCCCCAATAAAAAAAACAGACAGACAAAAACCACAGAAGCCCTTCTGCAATTTCTCTCTCTCTCTCTTTTTTTTTTTTATCCACTGTTTTTTGGCCTGGGCTAGGTTTGAACGCACCACCTCCAGCATATGGGGCCGGGGCCCTACCCCTTTGAGCCACCTGCAATTTTTCTCTTAAAGGCCCCCATACACTCCTGCTATGGAGACAGCCAAGAAAATAAAAAATTAACTAGCCACTCCTCTCATGCCAGCTGAACGCCTTGAGATGGTATCTATTTGGCTATTTCCCCTGGCCCACCATGCAAAGACTTTGCACTCTTAGACCCCTCCATGGGCTTCGGGGTAAGGCCTTGCTAGATTACAGCCCTTATCCGTGAAAAAAACACTCGCAGCAAAATTTTAAAGCATGCAAATAAATGCAAAGATAAGCTTCCAGAATTGTTTTGTTTCCAGACTAAGAAATGAAAGGGGACGTGTATTTCATTTACACACTCCGTATTCTTACAACTGTATTTCATATATTTAATGTGGCTTATCAAAAATTGTATTATATAATATAGGACATTTTATTAACATGGTTTATATTGCTTTGTTAAAATACTAAGCATTCGAGTAAAGGCTCATTTACTATATGTTCTATTTTATCATTTCATATTTTAACTAATTAATAAAAGGAACTTTTCATTCCATCAACATCACCCCCTTTTCTGCTGCTCTTCCGCCATCCATTTGCCACCACTGGGATTGTTTTGAGAAGTTGGGAGGACTCTATTCAGTTCCCCAGGACATGGGCAGACAGACAAAAACAAAAAACGGAGTCTGCCCATTAGCCCTGCACACACAAAAAAATGACCGCTGGACATAATTAATCAGCGAGGTGCACCGCTGTGAGCAGATACAGACAATCCTTCCAAAGGTCTTTTCTCCCCAGCAAACCCGGCTCACTCAAGGTACTCAGTTACATTCAACCCAGGCTAATTCACTTATCCTCAACAAGTGGGCTATTGATTTTTGCCTGTTTTCAGAACAGCCTTGGGGCTTTCTGAATGACAATAGCGTCCCCTACTTAAAAACAAAAGAAAAAAATCTTAGATTCTGGGGGCAATGCCCTTTTACTCTCCTAATCAGACTGGCTTCCTGTTTGTCTGGGTCCCTTCATATGTTCAATTTGGTTGCTGCTCATTTTCGCTGCCCTCTTTTCTCCTTGCCCCTTTGGAATCTGGCATATTTCTTGTCGCTTTCAGCTGAGAGGTCAACAGGATTTGCTCATTCAGAGGGAGCTCATATGACGGGTACTAGAAATTCCCTGACCTAGCAGAGTAGGGCATCAGACATCCTTCTCTGTCCTTTTTCCCCTTCCTTTCTCTTCCTTCCCCTCCCTTCCCCCCTGTCCCTCTCCCTCCTTTTTCCCCTCTTCCTTTCTTTTTCTTTCTTCCTTGATAATTAATCAACTCGGGGAAAAAACACATAACCCTCCATTCAAATTGTCCCCAAAGAGTCAATGCAGACTAACCATCTCTTTTGTACCCCTGTATTAATGGTAGAGAGCACCCTTTACATAAAAGTGAGAAACAATCTAAAAACTATACAAAATTTTAAATGCACTAAGCTTTTTAAATGCTTGAACGAGATAAAGAAACAAGACGACCAGCAGAGCCAGATTTTTCTTGAAAAGAAGGATTTGTTTTCCTGTGAATTACATTAAGTTTTAATAATAGCCCAGTGGTAAATTTTGACTGAGGTAGAGAAACTGTGATGACCAGTGGTGGATTATTTCTCTGCTAACGACAAATTTTAGGAGTAATGCAAACAATGTGCTCAATTTGAGGGGATATTCCTCTTAGCAGAATGCATCTCCTAACTGGGATATATTTTGGCAATAGGCGTTTGAGCAGCTAAAGCTAAAGCTAAGGCTGCCCCTTCAATTCAGAAGCTGAGTCCATTAGAAACATGCTTAGTTCTGCCTCCTTCCCACTCAGAGGCATTTGAACTTGTACGTTACGGGGCCAAATCGGGGCACTGGAGAAAAAGAAGATCGGCAAACAAACAAGCCCACTGCCCCAGGAGGAGGGTTGGATTTAACCTGCGAGCGCCTCTGCTTGGCTCCATCAGAGCTTCTTCTGTCCCTTTGATACAGAGGTAAGAGAAGATAGCTCGGTATTTGCATCCGCTGTGAACACTCAGGAAAACTGCAAAGAACAGAAGTGTGCCTCTAAGCACCACAGACCGAGCCTGGTTCTGGAGAGTGCCAAGTCTCTAAACAATGAAATTTAAAATCGGGGGCTGTTCATAAGGTTGCTCTAGAAAGGAGAGGTGTGGGGAGTGAGTTTTAAACACGGGGCATATACTGGACTCTTGGGTTACCATGGTATTGTTAGAAAACAGGCTACTCTTTTTACAAGGGTCAAGGAAAAGGGGGGAAAGGGCTGTCTGGAGGTCTAGAGTAGTCTTGCTTCCTCTCCACTGAGAATGGAAAAGCAAAGGTTTCCCTGACATGAGCACTGCGCCTTTGTGTTTTGTACCTGCTTTTTTTTTTAGGGCTAAGAAGTGAAATCACCAAGTATTGATCATCTCCAGCATGCCTTGAGTTAGACACACGTTGAGGATGACAGGCAGGGAAAGAGGCAAGGCAAACATTTTGAAAATGATCAGGGACCAACAAAGTAGCAGATAGCATGGATCGGCCAGCTCCCGGGATACACACACCACACACGTTAGACACTGCTAGACTTTCTAGAGTTCAAGGTCTAGTGAAATTAAAAAGAACAAAAAAAGTATCTGGGCTGGCATAGACTTGCCAACTTTTTGCCAATGATGGGCTTTAAAAAGAAAACAAAATTGGCGGTGCCTGAGGCTCAGTGAGTAGGGCGCCGGCCCCATATGCCAAGGGTGGCGGGTTCAAACCCAGCCCCGGCCAAACTGCGACAAAAAAATAGCCGGGCGTTGTGGCGCGCGCCTGTAGTCTCGGCTGCTTGGGAGGCTGAGGCAAGAGAATCGCATAAGCCCAAGAGTTAGAGGTTGCTGTGAGCCATGTGACGCCACGGCACTCTACCCGAGGGCAGTACAGTGAGACCCTGTCTCTACAAAAAAAAAAAAAAAAAATTAAAAAAAAAAGAAAACAAAATCAAAGAACATTAAAAAAAGAAAGAAAAGAAGGAAGAGAGGGAGGGAGGGCAGGATGGAGGGATATATGGATGGATGATCATTTTCCATCATCTTTATTAAAGGAACAGATTTAACATTGGGGAAAAAGATAAAGGATATTACCCTAAAATAAATAGTTAAAAGTTGATACTATGTAGTTTATGAAAAACTCGTTATTTTCTAATAATACTGTGCTAGCTGAACAGAGCATTTTTCTCATTTTATAACAGATTGGTGAAAACTTTGTCCTCAGTGGGCCTCTGGGAGTTGACAGACGACAGTCCCTCTGCTCATCTGTGTCGTCTCCCAGCTCCACACTTGGCACACAGAGCCCCCATGAATGTCGGCCACGCTCACACCCGGACATCCGCTGGATAAATTGTTCCTGAGGCCAGTGGGGTCAGGTAGAACAGGACAGTAGAGAGGACCACAAAGGTGCCAATGGGGAAGAGAAAATAGTGATTACACCCTTTGGAGCACATGGGAAGAAAATATTTTGAGTCTACCCACACGCATCTGAATTTGTGTCTTCAAAATTCACCTTTTAATTTTTGAGGGTGTCTACTGGTGTTCAGGCAGATGGAGGGTGGGTGGTCACTTGTCTGTCCCCATCACATCCCTGCTGGGTCCAACCGGATAAACAGCAAAGTGTTCCCTTTCAACTTCAGGGCAGGATGTAAACATTTTTTTTTAAATGCATATAGTTTTCTGTGTTCACCAGATGGAGGCTCTTTCCTGACGACCAGGGTGGAATTTCTATGAAGCAGGGGAGGCTGGGGAGAGGACAGGCTTTGGGGTGAGACAGGGCTGAGCTGGCATCCAGGCTCCCCCAGTCACCAGCTGCTGACTTCAACTCTGAGCTTCTGATGCCTCATCTGTGCGATGGAAATAATAATGGCACTTCTCTTGGTGTGGCAGAGAGGCTGTGAGTAAGTGATGTACTCAAAACATACAGCACAGAGCCTGGCCCAGGAGGGGGGCCTTGATAAATAGCAAACAAACAAGAAAAAAGAAGAAAATAATCTGACTGCGTTTAGCACTCCACCTCCATCCCACCTACAATTTCTGAAATACCAGCAAGGTAAAGAGTATTAAATCTTGCTAAATTCAAAAACAGAGAGAAGTTCTAATCAGAGAGATGAGAAAATGAAGGCTGGGCACAGAGGCTCCCACTTGCAATCCCAGCACTTCAAGAGGCCAAGGTGGGTGGATCTCTCGAGCGCAGAAGTTCAAGACCAGCCTGAGCAAGAGCGAAACCCCACCTCTACTAAAAAGAGAAAAATTAGCCGGACATTGTGGCAGGCACTTGTAGTCCCAGCTACTCGGGAGGAGGCAAGAGGATCACTTGAGCCCAAAGAGTTTAAGGTTGCTGTGAGCTGGGACGCCACAGCACTCTACCCAGGGCAACAAAGTGAGACTCTGGTCTCTCAAAAAATGAATGAATGAATGAATGTTATAATAATAAATAAATAAATAAGAGAAAAGAAATGAATTCATCAGCAGTGGCAAATAGAAAGTTGATACAGACTAGACAGCAGAGGTTCCAATCTCAGTATGAGCACCGACCCAGCTATGTGACTTGGGGGACATCACTTAATTTCACTCACCCCCAATCTTCTCACCTGTAAAATGGAGAGAACAGTACTCCTTGAAGGCTTAAGTGGCATCCGGCAAGATAAACCATGGAAACCTCTGTGCACAGCACCCAGGAAATAGATCACTAAAGAAGGATGATTTACTATTATTTTCACTATTAGCATGACAATGATCAGAACAGAATGTCTGCTTGGAAACCCTGGGAAGATAAGGTTGCTTTCATTCTCCATTTGTCTTTTGTGTGCAAAGGGATGGAACCATGCCTTTTGTTGTTGAGCCAATAAGATCTATTCAGAAGAGAACATGAGGATAAATTATGAATGGGGAAATAGTAAAGAAACAGGTTAACTCCCACAGCCCTCTGTGCTCCGGCAAAAGAGTGATTCTGTTAGTGTGATTAGTTCACAACAGTGTATTAAACCCAATGGAATCATTTTAAAATAAGACTCTAATTTCAGGAACCTAAGGAAGTCCACATTTTAATAAGGTATTTCATTGTATCTCAAATACAAAACCATGGTCTGCCTAACTCTGTAATTTACTGTTAGACAGATGCGGCACTATTACTAAAGCAAAATGAAACACACGATGATCTCACTAATTAAACAATTGGATAATAAGACACAGCACAGCTCGGCAGTTTAAACAGAGCTGAATAACCCTGAGTGGAGATCTGCAGAGTCTAATATTCCCAGTTGGAATTTCACCTTTCTCTACTCTTTTGCGGAGAAAATCATTGAAAGAGCCTGCTAACAATGTCTCCCTAAGTTAATGCTCTGTTCCTTCCAAAGAAAAGACTACTGATTATGAATGTTCCTCTGTACAATTCCCATCAATTAATATACTACCACGTTCTTATTACGGTATTAATAGCTTCTTGATTCACATTAGAAAGTATATATTTTACACCATGGATAAAGCTATTTCTTCCCCTTTCACGGAAAGTGCTTATATAAAAAGAACTTACAATTTGGCAAATGGAGCTGAGAGAGAGTGTGGGTAATTGCTTAGAGATAATATAGTCTGTTCTCCTTACTGGTTTTTCTCCTCTCTGCTGGGCAGTTCCTAGTCACGGAAGGCAGCACTTACCCCCAACCTCTCTTGTCTTTCCTTCCGAGCTCTGGTGTGCCCTCTGGATCTGCCTCCCACTGTCCATGGCACCCAGAGTTTGAAACTTTCCTTTTGCAAAAACCCAAAGAGGCAAAGAGGGGTCTGACCTCCTTCGAAGGGAATAAAATGAGGCAGGTGAAGAGGAAGAAGAGGAAGAAGAAAGTTCCTGGTGATGTCAAACTCTGTTTTGAGTTAGAGAGAGGCCGACCTGGACGTGCCTCTCCATCCCTGCCATGCGGGAGGCCCTGGGACCAGGCTGCCACTCACACCCCATGAGTCCTGGGTGTCTGTAAAACCCATGCCCTTCTTTGCAGCTATTTCTTGGAAACCAAATGAGGCTGAATGTGTAGGACGTTTCTCATAGTAAGGGAAGGATGGTAGAAGCCATTCCCAGGCGTGTGCAGGACGTTTCTCATAGTAAGGGAAGGATGGTAGAAGCCATTCCCAGGCGTGTGCAGGACGTTTCTCATAGTAAGGGAAGGATGGTAGGAGCCATTCCCAGGCGTGTGCAGGACGTTTCTCATAGTAAGGGAAGGATGGTAGGAGCCATTCCCAGGCGTGTGCAGGACGTTTCTCATAGTAAGGGAAGGATGGTAGAAGCCATTCCCAGGCGTGTGCAGGACGTTTCTCATAGTAAGGGAAGGATGGTAGAAGCCATTCCCAGGCGTGCCCCATGCTACAGATGCCCCTGCTATGACTGAGATGGCCGCAAGTCATACAGGCTTCTCCCTGCCACACTGGTGGAGGCTTCCAGGCCTGAGTCTCCCCCACAGTGACCTCGGGGTCTATTCTAGAACTGAACACTCCAGAGGTGTCTGTTCAGAGAAGTTAGATCTAGAATTCTTCCCGTGACTTTTACAGCTTACATTTTTACCATCCTGTTGTCCTGTCCCAGTTTCATAAGCTACCTGTGTTTATTGATGACTCCAGAAGATTCTATACTCAGCCCTTGCCTGGGCTAGCTATGTGGTCAACAGATAGCTCCGTCAGCTGTCTGGACCACAGGACCACAAAACAATGACGCTGCTCCCCAGGGGAAGCCCCGAGCTGGCACCCCACCCCTGCCTGCCACACTGCCGGTCTCGATGCTTAACCCATGGAGGAGGCTGGGGAGAAAAAGGAAATCAATGACTGATATTTAAAACAGAGATGATGCCACATAAAAGTCCAAGTCCTCCTTCTTTTAAAACAACCCCCTCTCTCTCCTGTACTTCGGAAAAACAAAGAGAGAAAGAGAAAAAGAAAAAAAAAAAAAACCTGAGCAATGAAAAGGGGTTCTTTATTTGGGGGCTCCCCTTCGGGGATTCTGAGTCTCTACTTGGTCCACTTCCCATATTGAAGTTAACTACGGGTGATCTCCACAGGCACTTTTGAGTTTGAAAAAGGCCATGGTTCAGCCACCATCAATGAGAGGGCTGTCCTTTCCCAAGACAGATATCACCCCCAGAGCACTTTGGCAAAACCTACAGTCCAGAGACTAAAACTCTCTTCAGCACCTCCATTCGCTTTGAGGCAACACTTCTCCCCCCTCCCTTGTCCCCAGGCAACTTCTCAACCCCAGAGAGGCTGGGGACAAGTCCCTTGTTCATGAATCTCTTTAGGGGTTGCACTGAGACTCAAGAGCCAATGGTAAATAACTGGCAGGTTTGGGGTTTCACTGCACTTCTCCTAAAAGTGTGCCAGGAATGATTAAATGCTGAGGCCCAGAAATGAGCGGAATGTTCCCCTCCTGAGACTGTGTCCACACTGACCAGGCTGTCCACAGGGCCAGCTGAGTTAAAACTGCCACTCTGGGGCAGTGCCTGTGACTCAAAGGAGTAGGGCACTAGCCCCAGATGCCGCAGGTGGCAGGTTCAAACCCAGTCGCGGCCAAAAACTGCAAAAAAATAAAAAATAAAAAATAAAATGAAACTCCTACTCTGAGGCTGGCAGCCTTGGGCCGTGGTGGAGCCAGGGTGGTCAGCCCCTTGGTTTCCTTCCATCTAAAGCACTTTGCAAAATCTCAAGCCTGAGCTAGAGAGGCAGTTCAATGTCTGCAGATTGACTGATTAATTTAAAGCCCCTGAGAGATCCCATAGGTTCACTGGTAAAGCTAGAAGAGTTGAGAATTTCCCAGTCTTCCTCAAAAGGAAAATGTTCAAGAAGCGGCCCCCTTATTGGAGATGACTGACAACTCTGTCCTGATCCCGGAATTGGAGGAGGGGAAAATAGCCTCTCTCAGCACATACTGGAGTCTAGCTGAGAGCAGCTTCAGCTGGTGCCCAGATTCTTATCTGCTATCTCCCAGAAAAGGAACGAATTCCATAAGCCTCAAAATGTCATTGCGTTCTTCAGATACAGACGTCCAACAAGTCACGGGCCTCAGTGACTCTGCCACTGCTAGTTGCCTAAGTAAGTCCCTGACACTCCCTGTGCCTCAGTTTCCCTGCTAAGAATGGGGATTTGAGTGAACTGGTGTCAAAAGCTTGTGCAGCCCTGGGGACAGAGGAGATGCTTGCTAAACGGTACCTGCAACTGACAAAGAGGGGGCCAGAGATGGCCTCAGCCAGCACAGAAGCCGAGGCTCTAGGGTATTTTCAACCTTTTTTAAATCTCACAGCACCCTTGAACCTGTAGTTAGACTTCCGCGGCACACTTGAGGGACGTTGATCAAAAATAAAAGAGTTAAAAAAAAAAATACTCACTGTGCTCTGAACGTCTCAGGAAATAATTTAATTTACAATCTTTAAACATGTTTGCAGCATACCTAAGATCCTCTTGCAGCACACAAGGGTTGAAAATCACTCCTCTAGGGGCTGACCCAGATGAAAATGCTCCCAGTTCCCACTCCAGGCATTGTCGTGGTCCCTGGGATAGTAAGTACCTTTGCAGTGGGGATCCCACTCGCTGCATCTATGACTGCGATTTTTGAAAGAAGACTTCTTTCCAAAATGTTTGCTTGCCAGTTGCCATAAAATGCTCCAAACCAGGAGTCACCCTGATGTCCCGCCTGTCCTAGGTAAGGTACGCCTGGGTCCTCAGAGCTTCCCCCTAGGTGAGTTCTCTTCCCCTGGTGAGAGATCTCTGGCTATTCCCTGAATTATATCAGAGCAAAATGAAGCAAAATGCACAGGGGGGGGCGAGAAAGGGGGAGGAGAGAGAAGTTAAATAATACCTTATAAATTCAATTTGCATTCCCCTCTTGATTTGAACCCAATCTACACGAGCTTTCCAAAATAAGCAGTCATTTGAAATCCTCCCGCGTGACAGTCTTAAAACAGTGTCCCTTTAATATACCGAACAGCACAATGTGGTTTTAACTGGTTCTAGAATATTCTGATAGGGACATGTTTTCTGTTTCTGAGCCAGAACTGGTCATTTCTTCTTGAGAATATGATGTTTGAAAATCAGTCCCTCCTATTATAGATTTCTCCCTCAGCTTGTAGAAAATCCATGATTCCCTAAACATTGGCCTTTGAAAGCACATTGACTAAAAATCTTCATGCTTAATTCATGAAGCGCAGTCTGGAGATTAGTGGAGCTGGACATAGACCAGGAATACTTTATCATATTCTAATAAGCCGAGGCTGAAAATTGCATTTCTAAAGCTACAGTATTAAAGGGCATACCGCAAAACATGACCCAAACATAACTCAGTAGTTTTACAGTGTCTGAAAAGGCTTTGATATGATGAAGTATGCTGACGAGGGGAATAAACACAACTAGAAATTTCTGAATTTAAAAAAGAAAAAAAAAAGGGAGGGGAGGGCTTGGCAAACATTCAGTATATTCGTGGAAAATACATGCATCATAAACGCATATATTATGATTCCTATTAAACATGTATTGACTGTTAAGTCATGCTATAGAAGATCACGAGGAAACCAAAACTTACGGGTTTAGAAAGCATGAGAGAGGAAAGAAAAATAAATAAATAAAGCAAGCCTAATGAGGTTAATTTGAAGGGTTCCAGAAAAATCTAAGTGTTGGCTTTTCGACTTTTCTTAAAGCAGGTCACCAGCATGGTTGGTGAAAGAAACGAGCTGTGTGCGTGATGCTTGAAGGTGGACCCTTGCTCAGAAAACAGCACAGCATAAAGCTCTCCTCTTCCCCAACTACATGCAGGCAAACATCGCCTGCAAAAGGTGGGCCAGTGCAGAAAGCAGCTACAGAACCCCAAGACACAAACCAGCATGGATACGGCCTCAAGGACTCGCCTGGCACACAGTAGGTGCTATTGATATTGAGAAAGCAGTGAAAACAGGTCCTGTGCCAAGAGCTCATGGGGACTTTGGACCTACCAAGTGCCTGCTAAGCTGTTTTACCTCTATAAAGGCCTGCACTGATTAAAATAAACAAAGCATTAGGTCAGGGGCAGTTTCCACGGACAGTAGCTTCCAGATTATAACCATCTGGACCCACTTGGCTGCTCTGGAACCTCCCTGCAAAAGAGAAGGGGGCACAACGGTCAGGTGGGAAGGGGATGGCATGCTGGGGGATCAAGGGGTTTGTCTAAACTGCACCTGTATAGCCAGAACATGGTTATTATTTAGACTGTGTGTTTACCGAGGAAGGCACTGGGTGGATATGTGTGTGAGAGATCGGGTAGGGGTGTGTGTGTGAGCGTGTGTGTGTGCGTGTGTGATCCCCACCCGTCAAAGCCAGCCCTCATCGCCGCTCAGATCAGAATACAAACAGCAGAGCAGCTGAACCCCTGCCAGCTTCTGTGATTTTCTTTTCAAAGGACGTGCACTCACCAGGCCTCCTTCATTCACCCAGTGAAACAGCATTTGTCTTCCTTTCCACTAGGCTCTGTTTACTTCTTCACTGAATTCCTCTAATGACATGGCCCGTGCTTTTTCCCCATAATGGGTCTTGACATGAGCAAGTGCTATTGGTCTGATTCTCCTGCACCTCATCTGGCTGGTCCCGAGCATCCTTCATGTCCCCACCAACCTCATTCTTGAAAGCCACCTTAGCGCCCCTGACGGGCCCAGCTGAGACTATCTGTGCCTGTTGGGGGTTTCCATAGCACCCCATGGCATCCCTCCATAATCTTGACGCATTAACTAATGTGCACCTTCTCCACCACATTATAAGCCCTTGACCTTGAAGGCCCAAGACCTTGACAGGTAATCACTGCAGGCCCAGCACAGAGCCTGGCCAGGGAGGACCTCAAAACATTGAGTAGAATCTCTGTAAGTTGACCACTCAAGGACCTGTAACAAACTGGTCAACATGCAGAAGTGGTCAGCATAAGGAACCAGGCCTGCTCTCATGTACACACAGTACGTGTGTGCTTTATGAAAATTAGGTCAACTTAAGGAAGTGGTCCGTGTAGGGAGGTGGTCAACTATGGAGGTTCCACTGTGTTTATTAAATGAACAAATAAAGGTGGTGAATCTCAAGTATCCAACTCTACAGGGAGACGCTAAATATCATCTTCTGTTTTATATTCTACTTTTACATTAAAAAGTAAAGCCTATTGTGTGTAGCATATGATTACAGAAAATTGGAATACACAAAAATAAGCAGCCGGAACAAAGAACACCATCTGATTCATATTCGTACCATTTACTAATCTTCCTACCCTGAGTATATATATCACTCCCTCGGAACACTGAGGTTTTATCCCACTCTACTGAGTTCAGGTTTCTTTTTTCTATTTTCATTTTCTTTTTTTTTTTGTTGATACTTTTGATTGGAGGAATAAATCCTCATGTCCTACTGCACAGCCAGGTGAATATAGTTAACAATAATGCATTGCATATTTCAAATGAGCTGGGAAAGAGGATTTTGAACATTCTCACCACAAAGAAATGATCAATGCCTGGGAGGATGGGTATGCTAATTACCTTGATTTGGTCATTACACAGTGTACACCTGTTTTGAGTTTGGGGTTGTGACAGGAGCCATGTCACATGCCACGGTATGCTCCCTGGTCAACCGGGAGGCAGGTGGTTCTGCTGGCTCTGTCTTAAGGACAGCGTTTACCTCTGACAGGTACATGGGGCAAGGGGAGGCAGAGGTTGAGAGATGTGGCCTTGCACACGGCCATGTGAAGTCATGAGTGTGTGTGTCTGTTGCAAAGACGTGGCGTGTCCTTGATCCAGGCACGGTCCCAACCAAAGTTGCATGTCACATGCTAGAGGGAGACAGGAGCCTATGGCTGCCAGCTGGGAGGATTAAAACAACAGGGAGACCCTGAGATAGGCACAAGGAAAGACAAGCTTTGGTTCCAGTTTCAGGAAAGAGGAGAGGAAGCCTTTCCCATCGCTATTCGCATTCCCCTTCCACTTCCCTCATCCCATGACCAGGGGACCTTCTGCCGCGAGTATGTTATCCAACTCCAAATCTATCTCAGCAGCAGCCATCGGCAATGAAGGACGTGTCTACCTAACCTCACCAGCTGCTTTTGCAAGGTTTGCAATGTCTTCTCCTACAACTGCCTCCATGGTGGCAGTGCCATCTGCGTGGCGGCAGCCAGCCGAGGCTCCCCAGCATCTTGACATAGCACTCTTTCTCCAAACAACTCTGGATCCCTGGGCCATGTCCCTTTTCTACAAGCCTTTCACAGAAAGGATGGGGTTTCTATTAGAAGAAATCGCTGCTTCCCTGAGAGACCTACCCTTCTGGTTCTCTTAATTATAATTCTTTACTTGCAATATGCATCGGCTGTGATTTAAATAAACAATGAGGGATTTGAAACAGAGAAACCATGAAAATGAAATTGCTTTAATTTACATCCCAAGGGACCGAGGCTATACAGTTCTCTGAATGCTAAATAAATAAATAAAAACTTAGATAACTGCCAAGTTGGAGGTAGCTTGTGCGTTACAAAAGGGGACAAAGAAGCCAAGACATGCCTGTGACAACCTGTGAGATCCCCAGCTGCCAACATGACACCTGAGGGTCCTTTAATTGTAGAATACAGCAATGCACCAAGAAGATCGGCCCCTTCTGGAAACCACAGTGCAGGAAGCTGGGAGTACTGTGGCTTATGTCACCTGAAAACAATCAGGTACAGGAAGCTGAGTATTTAGACTTTTCTTATGGATTCTGCACCATGGTACATAGGGTGGTGGGGGTAACCTGTGTGCTGGGTGGCTCAAATAAACCAAGAGATAACAAGACAACTTCCGGCCCATTCTCAGCCTTCTTTATCAAGAGTCAGGTAATATACGTGTCCAGAGAGAGGTCAGATTTTGTTGCAGCAAATGCAAAAATATAAGCTGATTCGGGTTTTGCAGTGTTAGAGCACTGCTGAAAACAAGGGTCTAGGGAAATCTCAGGAACTGACTTTGCAACGCTGCATAGGGTAATACAAATGGATGTATACACCCTTGTGGGTTGCTTCATACAGGGGGCTAAAAAGGCCCAGAGGATTCCAAGAGATAAAGCTGAGGACAGGTTAAAGGATGAGCATTCATAAGCTAGGAGTTGAGAAGTGCCTTTATAATGCTCTTGCTAGGGACGTCATAAACATTGGGAGGTACCAATATCCTCACACCGCTATTTTCCCACTTGGTGGGAGAAGAAATTGGGCCTGACGCAGTGTTTCTGATGACACAAGCTGGATCTGGTGGTGGTGAGACTCACAGGCAAACTAAGGTCATCCACCTGCAGTTCCAGTTGCTACAGGAAGTAACCCAAAGACCATTTTGGTTTGTTTGCAGCTTAGAAATGCATGGGCCAACTGACCCCAGGGCTCCCAGGATGTCCTGAGCTTTCAATCTTGCTGGCCTCATCTCTGCTTTATCTCTGTTCCCCTCGATTCTCTCCGTGTTCATATCATTTTTTCCTGCAACTGACAGCTCTCCTTGGTATATCCCAGGAAGATGTCACCGGGCTGTGGGGTCACTGGCTCAGCTGCAGGGTGAAGGGATGCAAAAGCCTCCCCCATCACATGTGGCAGCAAAGTCCCCAGAAGGACTCAGAGCGTCGTCCTGTTTAATATATGCTCCCTCCTCCCTCCAGCACTGTGAGTAGGTGTTGGGGACTGTGAGAGGTCAGCCCTGGGTCACCAGCCCACCTCTACAGATGGCGGAAGTGGGTGGGGTTTTGTGATCAACCCCAAGTCCCAAGTCCATCATGAAGAGGGAGATTGGTGCATCCCAAAGGCAAACGGGGCATTGGGAATGGTACAAGTGTGATGGGGAAAGATGTAGGCAAAACTTTAGCTACGACAATTAAAAAATCAACTGATCTGCACAACTATCAAAGTATGGTCCAGGGGAAAGTCAGGTGGGGCAGTGAGGCCTGCCATGGTGCCAACTCCTGATGGGTACCACTAAGTCATTTTCCTTTATTTGTTGGCTACAGAGCTTCTGTATCTACCCAGGTACAAGGGGCCAAAAGTGAAGCTGCACTTCTCACCTCCCTGGAAGCAATCTGTTGCAGAAAAGCTAACCCTGAGAGGGCAGTGGGAGTGAGGAGGAGGCTCTTCAAGGCCCCCTGGAAGGGAAGAGGTGGGCATCTTTTCCATTTTTTCACCTTCCTGCTGCCCAGTGATTTGGGGCCAGTCCAGTGGGTTACCTAGAGGATGGAGGCAGTGTCACAGAGTGGAAAGAGAAAGGGGACAAGATCGCTGATGACATGGAGACACCACACCAGCTTGGATGCTTTACTTCTATTCTCTTATGTGTGAGAGCTCTCCTCCATTGGGCCTGGCGTGGTGGCTCACGCCTATAATTCCAACGCTCTGGGAGGCCAAGGCAGGTGGATCACCTGAGCTCAGGGGTTCAAGACCAGCCTAGTTCAGGAGTTCAAGACGAGTCTGAGCAAAAGTGAGACACCCCCATCTCTAAAAATAGCCAGGCATTGTAGCAGGCGCCTGTAGTCCCAACTACTTTGGAGGCGGAGGCAAGAAGATCACTTGAGCCCAAGAGTTTCAGGTTGCTGTGAGCTAGGACAGTGAGGGCGAAAAAGCAAGACTCTGTCTCAAAGAAAAAAAAAAAAAAATAGAATTCATCTCCAAGCTTGTGTCCTTGTTAGCTGCAGCCAAATATAATTCCTAATTCATACACCTGGGCTCTGGGGCCAGCCTGCTGTGATACGCCAGGCCTTATTTTTCAACTCTGACTGTAACAATGAATCAACACCAGATATTTCTTTCTCCCCTTCTTCACCTCCTGCTCATCTTCCTCCTTTTGCTTCAGCCTCCTGATTCTCTGAGAATCCAAGAACTGAGACACACAGTTCTGTGTCCTAATTACGTAAATGCACCATTCTCCTCCTGTTTAGAATCTGCATGTACATATATACTCACGGGGCTATCATTTAATCCAGGAACTCTCAAGAAATTATATTTGGTTCAATATTGTTACGTGACTGCTGGGATATTTATTTTATATAATGCTATTCTTTCCAAAACTCCAGCGATGAGCAGAAAACACAGGTTTTCTATTTAGTGCAATAGAATCTGACCTCCACATGGTAAAAACAAACAAGCACAAAAGGGAACAAAAACACATCCATTCTGCATGAAGCTTCCTTGACCACCAGAGTTTTTTCATGCCAGGGTGTTATTTTCACATATGTACATCATATATTGTAATACGAAATGGATATTGACTGCAGCTGAGGTGGATATCCACCTGTATTGACCTCAGAGGTAAATATTGACTGAGACAAAGGTAAAATCAATGCTTACCTTGAGGGATAATAAATCTGGAGATCTATTGAAATAAGAAGTCGATAGGCGCATTGTTACAAACACTGGTGGTTATAGTCGCTTGAGCGCATTTGTGCAGTGAGCAGTCAGTGGTTGTTTTCTAGAAAACTGGAGGCGGAAGAGGTGGCTAGCTCCTACAGCCTGCACCAAGTGCCTTTTCTCCAGCTAACTCTTTCCCCAGTTTTATCACCAACTAGCACTGCACCAGGTAAATGGCTCCAGCCACCCTGTCTAGTGAAGCAGCTCAGCGTCCATCTTTAAGAGGCAGCTGTCGAATCTGGAGCTTTACGTTAGTTTATTTCAATCCGTTTCCCCATAACAGAAAAGACGAATATGGTCATTCCCATTTTATGGCTTAGTAAGCTGGGACTTGGAAAACTTGAACAACTACCTCAATGAAACTTACAGAGATGATAAATGATGCTGCCCTGAATGGAGAACCCAACTGTCTGATGTTTGATTTGGTATCTGCTGCCCTCACTGCAGTCAGCTGGTAGCAAAGGACCACGTGTGTAAACTGGACTTCAGGCTCTCGTGGTAAGTGTCAAAGGAGGGGATGCAGAGAGCATGTGAGGCTCACAGTGCAGACAGACCTTCTTAAAGTGACAGCTGCCACTGGGATATTTGTTTTATATAATAAGTGAAGTTAGACCCGTCAGAGGTCTAACTCCCAATCATGGTGGTTCCAGATACCCCACTAGAGGCTGTTTGTGTTTATTCATAGAAACAGAGTCTCACTCTGCCACACTGGGTAGACTGCCATGGTGTCATCTTAGCTCACAAACAACCTCAAACTGATTCTCCCACCTCAGCTTCCCAAGCAGCTGGAACTGAAGGGACTTGCCACAATGCCTAGCTAGTTTTTCTATTTTTAGGAGAGATGAGATCTCACTGGTACTCAAGGCTGGTCTTGAACCCCTGAGCTCAAGCAATCCACCTGCCTCAGCCTTCCAGAGTGCTAGGATTACAGGTGTGAGCCACCGTGCCCAGCTATAGGCTGTTGAGATATGAACATTTGATCTCGTTCTGGCTAAGGAGAGGTCAGGAAAAGTCTGTTGAGGGGCTTTGGGGAAAGGGTCCCTTATTCCTGAGAGACACATACAAGCAGAGAAGGGGTATCTGTCCTCTGACAATATTCTATCTGGTCATGATTTCTGGAAGAGCTGCAGCCACCCTGAAAAAAAAAAAAAAATAAAGAAGAAAGGAGACTCAGACTGAGGAAAAAGCTGATGGAGAATCTCAGAAAAGTGAGGCCAGGTCACAACACGTCACCTCTCCAGCTGCCCTACTCCTGTGTATCAGATGGGGTGACATACATTTTCATAATACCATTGAGTTTCTTGTATAAGTAGCCCAGAGCATCTCCGCTAACACGGGTAGGTGCCATGTCACTCCCCTCTACACAGGCACAAAGCTGGATTTTTAGATGTTAAGTGTCATGGGCAAGAATGGGTGGTATCTACACTCCAGAGTCTGAGTTCTTAACCGCTTTTCTGCAACCATCCCAGAACTCAGATGCTTGCACCAGAATCTTCTGGAAATTGGGTCTTGCAAATGAAACCCACCACAGCCTGACCCCTTGTACTCTTTCGGGTAAGCAGTTTTTTTTTTTTTTTTTTGTTTTGTTTTTTTTTTGAGGCAGAGCCTCAAGCTGTTGCCTTGGGTAGAGTGCCTTGGCATCACAGCTCACAGCAACCTCCAACTCCTGGGCTCAAGCGATTCTCTTGCCTCCGCCTCCCGAGTAGCTGGGACTACAGGCACCTGCCACAATGCCTGGCTATTTTTTTATTTCAGCCATCATCGTTGTTTGGCGGGCCCAGGCTGGATTCGAACCTGCCAGCTCAGGTGTATGTGGCTGGTGCCTTAGCCGCTTGAGCCACAGGTGCCCAGCCATGTAAGCAGCTTCTGAGATGGGCCCTGCCATCCTCTCTTCAAAGGCCCTGGATTTCAAAACTGTTTTACTGAGTTACAAGACATTTCTCTCTGCCTTAACACACAAACTCCTTATGTCTCCTCAACACCTACTGCTAGAATTTATCAAGATGTACATTTGGTGCTTTCACTTTCTCTCATCTAATCTGTTCCCTAAAAACCCTCCTCCTGTTCACCCTCAAGACAATTTTATTTATTTCTTAGTGAGCAGCTCAAATCATACGTAGGTGACTACGAAAGTTTTGAAACAGACTGTGTTACGGTTCATTACGCCACTTCCAAGAAACACGGCTGACAACATCCTCTCTGATTCACCCATGCAAGCTGAAACTTACTTGGATTATCTGTGTTGCTGGAGGGCTTCATTTGCTTCTACACAGATTTTATGTTTTGTGATGTTTGTGTATCTCCAAACTTTCGTAAGGACCCATGAGAGTTGAAAAGTACACCCTTCCGGATCAGCACCACCATCTTGGGTCTGTCTTCCTTATGGTATGAAGCTTAATGCTCCTCTTACCAGAGTATTCAACAGACACAACTCCTTCAACAACTCTCACCGGAATGCCCAGTGTTGACCACACATGGCTACCTATTTTCCTATATGCATTTATCTTTTTCAGGACAGGAATCATATGGTTTATCTATCTCTGCAACCCTGGGCTGATCACAGTGCCTGACACGTAAAAGCAGCATAAAATTTATTGAACAACCACAGACTTCGGATAGCAGTGAAATCCTCTTGGGGAAATCCCAACAAATACCAACTTCTCAAGGAAAGACCTTTTTCCTCCTGAGATTTCCATCTTTTTTTTAACCTTTGAAGTAGCAAAGGTGAAAAAAGCTAAGAAGTAGCTAAGAAGTAGCATCATAGTAAATGGCCCATGTTTCTCATTCTACAGAAAGGAGAAAAAAATAGCGAAAGGTTATGAAATAGTTAACTGAGGAGAAGCCAAAAGAAAAAGTCACACACTGTAAGTTCCACTTTCACCCTCACAAGTCTGTGTTTTCACAGGAAACCAGGGCACTTTATCATCCTTGCCAGAAACCAATGCTTAAGCAATCGCCTCTCCACTGTAGCTTCTGTGCAGTAACTGGGGGCCCTGGGGAGGCCAAAATGGGAGAGGCAGTGCAGAGTGGCAAGTTCTGCCCAGGTGGGCTCTTGTATGCTGTGGGCAGGGGAGCTGGGAGGTGATAAGGAAAGGGGAACAGGGAAGGGGAGGTGGCATGGGGAGGTGGTGGATTGAGGAAAGGATCTTGACAACCTTCAGGGTACCAACAGGCAGAAATGATTGCCAGTCAAACCACAATTGGGTGCATCAGGGGACCTGGCTGCCATATATTCCCCCATCAAGGAAGACCAATAAAGAATGGCCTGAAAAGGTCTTTGTTTTTGCTTGTTTATTATTTTATATGTATTTTTTCTCTACCATTCTCCCTCTGCTCCCTCCTTGGCACTTATACCATAAAAAGAAACTCAAAAAAAAGAGCCATGTACATCCTCCCTGGGTTTCAACAGAAATACTAAACTCAACACCGCTAAAACTTGAGTGCTAAAATATAGTTGACCAGGCGAGAGACAAGTATAAGGGTGGGAGAGGCAGCTGACAAGATCCAAGCAAGGTGGCTGGGTCAAATGAAGCTAACGCCTCATTCACTTGCATGGTAGCCATGTTCCCAGAATGAGGCTTTGCAGAGTGTCTGCTAAACAGAACAGACAACAAACAGAGGAAGGAGTGGTCACTTCTTCCTAGGAAGGCCAAGATTCCCTTTTTCCTCTTCTTCCTCCTCTCCACCACTGCCACTGTCATCACTGCCACCACCATCACCACCACCAGCACTACCACTACCATGACCACCAGAATCACCACTCCCACTCCCAGTACTACCATCACCACCCTCACTACCACCATCACCACCACCACCCTGACCATCACCATCATCACCACCATCACCAGTAGAGGGAAATATGTTCTTCTACACAGATCCCATTCCAGATTTAGCTCTTTATGCCCAGTACCTGGCCCTGTATCTGGCCAGCGAGCACATAGTAGGTGCTCATGCTAAATGAGCAAGTGCCATACTCTTAGTAGATGTTAACGGCATTAAGAGGCACCTAGGGGGTGCGCCTGTGGCTCAGCGGGTAGGGCGCTGGTCCCATATGCTGGAGGTGGCGGGTTCAAACCCAGCCCCGGCCAAAAACACACACACACACACACACACACACACACAAAAGAGGCACCTAGGACACCATGCAGAAAGGAACACTAGCCAAGTACTCAAGGGTCTGTGTGGCATCACTTTCACTGAGCTTCACTGTCCTCATCTAGAAACAATGAACTAATGGTCGTCTAGGTAGCTTTTGTAAGTTCTATGATTCTAGTTAATGAGAGGGTTTCACTCCTGTTCACAACTTGCTTCAAGAAAGTTAGGAGGCCACCTGAAAAATAAATTTCAGCACTCCCTCCAGAAGCGGATTTTGCTATTGAGCAAAAGCTTCCTGAGAGAGAAGCTCATCAGGGTACAGAGTAGCCCCATCTTGTCCTCCCTCGAAGGATATAAACGAAATGCTTCACCAGTGGCAGCCTCGAGATATCAGGCTGGTAATTTAATGCAACGGCCTGAATCTCCATTATCTACACCTAAAAACCATGAGTCAGATCTCCTTCTGTGTGCCAAATGCTACAACTTGTTCAAGTTTGAGGCTATTGTCATCAAGAGAGTATTTCAAGGGCTTCACCTGGAGCGATGGAGCTACCCAGGGGAAACTCCCCATTCATCCACTTATCTCACCAGTACTAACCCTCCCTGCACTGGTACAAGGCCTGTCAGCAGGAATGCCAAGGTCGGGGCCACTGAGCAGTGCTGTGCCAACTACCCTGGGAGCAGGCACAGCTTCATAATGCTGAATTCAATTGCAGGGTCACATTTGTACTTTATCTGTTTGCCACAACTACAAAGGAGCAGGTTAAGTTCCTTGTAAACACTCCAATCATTTCCAAGAGGGAGGCCCACTTGATTTACATAACCATAAGTAAACATGCAGAAAAAGAATGTCACTTAAGAGACTTAATGTTTCCTGACAGCAATGAATTGGCATTCACTGGGACCCTGTGCACATTTAGCAGGGAAAAGTCCTGGCATAAGAATTGTAAAATAGTTCCAGAATGCGATACCTGACCAATGAATGCCTGCATCCGTCTGCTCAAAACCAAGGTCATGGCCCTAAGCAAACACTTCTCTATGTAGTCAATCCACTGCCTCTGCTCCAGTACCCTATACCTCAAAATGCCCAGTGGGTCCAATGTCAAAGAAAGTGACTTGTCTTCTGGTCAATATCCCTGTTTACAGTAATGAGGGGAGGGCGCTGACTGAATCTTAGGATGCCAAGTAGGCTCTCGTTTTCAGGATAATCAATAAGACACTTACCTTGAAAGATTCGTGCAAGTTTGGAATAAATTATGAATGGGATGATGATAAAACTCTGTAAGAGAGTTGCTGGATTTTTTAAAAGAAATTCTGACCAGACTTATGCTCCTTTCTATTTGGTTACTCTGAAATGTTATGATTTTTTTAAAAGAATACTAACTCTATCATGCCACTATCCAATGGGTGGATTCTCTATCTCATCATGTAGTACGGACTTTCAAGTTCAGATCCTGTAAAATCTTGGGACAGTAACTTATAGGTTCTAAAAAGGGAAGAAGGATTTTTCCATCAAGGATGTGAAGGGATACAACATAGTAAAAATAGCAAGACTCTGGATTCAGATAAACCTGAGTCTGAAATGGGCCCTACCAATTATCAATAGACAATGTAGGGCACATTACTTGACCCTCCTAAATCAAAATGCCCCTGCGTCAGAGAAATGATAGTGAGATTTTCATCAGATAGTTATGATAAAGAAGTAATGAGTTTATCTACATGAAAGATCTAGCAAAATCCTAAACATGTATCAGGCACTTAATAAAGATTCATTATTACTGATGTTAACATTCTGACTTGGCCGTGTTGAGCATGACTCTTAATTTTTACGAGGTACCATGTTCTTTTTTTCTCAACTGGAGATGATATGTCCATTGCAAGGTTGTTGGGGAATTAAATTAGATGATGGAAAAAATAGCATCTAAAATGGCAACTGGCTGATGGTAGGTACTTACGGTCATAAAGATAATTCAACCAGAAAAACAAAACTAAAGGAGAAATGTAGTCTCATCTCATTTTACAAAAAAAGGAAACTGAGGCTCATCTTGCCTCAGGTTACCCAGAACAGTTATTCCTTCGTGGGAGGGGGAGCCACATCTCTTGAGGGAGAGGGAGATCTGAACCTTGATGAAGAAAACAAGATAATAAGAGATTCAAAAAGATGAGACACAGGGCCAGTGGAATCAGGCCCACGTGGGCCGTCACAGCTGGAAATCTAACGTGTGTCGGGGGTACACAGGAAATGACAGGAACCAGGCCTCTGAGGAGGGGGCCAAGGAAGAGCTAGGGGAAAAAAAGAGATTGTGCTGTGAAATGATTTGAGAGAGGGTGCTAGCTGGTTCTAGGAGTCCTGGTGGGACCATCATAAAGAAGGAATAAGGTGGGACTTGGGGAGCCTGGGGCTTGGTAACTTAATGCCAAGTCCCCCTTGTCAGCCAAAGTTCAGGTGGGGGTTCAGTGGATTCAGATTTGGGGAGCTGTTCAAAGGCTGGATGAGTATACCCCACAACTAAGAGACCAGGGAGTTAAGGAATTCCCAGCCCCCTTGCTGGCTGGATCCATTCAGCTTCAGATCCCACCTCAGGAAGAACGGCTGCCAAGGCCTGGTCTCCTCTTGGCCCTAAATAGATCAACATTTGGCCTGAGTTTGCAGATCACTTTTTATGGACCATACCATTTAAGCTGTCCCTGTGGTCAAAAATAGCCCGGGGGTGGTCAGAACCACAGTCTTATAAATCCGACACTATATTTAGTTTACACGGACAGGGCTGAAGAATTTCTTTTTAGGTTCCAGTTTTGAGTAAGAGATCCATAAATGCCTCTGAATAGGCCCCAGGGGCAGAGGCCTCTACAGAATCGGGAAACAGGCCAGGCGGTCACTCCCTGCGTTTTTTACTACCGGCCCTTAGGTGCCTTAGTTGTTGGGGAAACCCACCCCCACTGTGTGCTTTGACTGAAGCTGGAAGAAAATTCTCTCAAAGAACGGAGAAATTTTTTGAGGCATCGCTCATATGCATGGAATTACACAAATTTTTAGTGTATAGCAGCCTGAAGAACGTGTGGGAGTACCCACGTAATCGTGTCACCAGATCAATATCTGGAACGCTGCTAGAAGCCATGAGGCTCCCTCCTGCCCCTTCAAGAGCACCAACTCTTGCCAAGGTCACTACTAATCAGACTTCTCTTTCCTGGAGAATCCCTGGATGCTTCTGACCTTCATACAAACAGTATCATGGAATACCGACTCTGCTAAGTGCCTGGCTTGTTTCACTCAACAGCACGCCTCACACTCAAACTTTATAATGTATATAAAAATAACACCTCCATTCACTTGAAATGGGCTCCCATTGTGTGCAGGCTTTAGAGCACACAAACCCTGTGTTTAATCCTTACTGCAAACTCAGGGGATGGGAATTATTATTCCAGTTTTACTGATGAGGAAATGTAAACTAAGAGAGATTAAGTGACGTGATGCAAAACCCCAACGCTGGGAATTAAGCATATTAGGGTGATAGATTCAAGTGTTTGGACTCTGAAATGCATGTACTTTCTTCTTGGCCAATTTACATTCGACTCTTGACTCTTGACTCTGTGGCTGGGAAGAATTCAAACAAAACCCTCCTTACAGTGTCTAACACAGAGCCTATGGCAGTAAGCACTAGCTAGAGATGGACAATAATGATGGTAGACCTTGTATTAATTTGGAGGAAGGAGAAATGATCGAGACAGACATGGTCCTGGGCTTCCCGGATCTTACTGTCCAGCGTGGGAGAATAACATAAACACATAAATAACGTCATGCTTACAAACTGTGGTCACAAGGGAAGGGACAAACTCCTTTGGGCCACGGTGAATGGCAAAGCTTAGATAATATTTCTGCAAGGGCACTTTCCCTCTTGAATTATGGGAGAGCAAGAAGGCTGGGGACCTTCAGCAATGTCACACAGACAGTGATGGGAGGATGCCTAAAACATTCCCCCATACAGGTATGCAACGCTAGCCAGCCTTGCGCTAATCAAGCTCCTCACCTGAGAAGCTCTATTACCTCTCCAGTGGACTCTCCTCAAAGTGCATTTAAAAGGCAGCTCTGCCCTTGACTCTTGATTTTGCATGTCAAAAGCACTTAACTCAAAACTCTGGATTATCAACACCATATCAGGGCAAGGGTACCTGGGCCTGAATACCACCACCCCCTACCCCAACCCTTCCCCCTCCCCTGCCTGCAGGCTTGACCTTGAAGGCACTTGCCTTATCATTGTGTTGTCACTGAGTCAAGCCCAGCTTCAGAAGAAGAGTGGTGGCACCCTGATTTCCAAGGCCTAGTCTCAAGGAGCTACTGCCAAGTACATCTCCCCAGGAGACCTTTAATCCACATTTCATTGTATGACCTGAGATTTTACTTTAGATAAAACAAAAACAAAACTCTTCTTAAGGGAGTCAATAAGAAGCGATTCCCAATTCCTTTGATCATGCTACACAGAGCAGGAGAGGCTCTAGAACTGCCACATAAACAAGCTTGAGTATTGTCAGACTTACTCTAGAAATGCCAGAACGGCCTTTGGAGACAGTTCTATCCTATCGGGAGGACCAAGAGAAGCAGGTGTTGGTCCAGCAGGTAAAGCAGCTGCCTGGGTTTGGAGAGAAGGTTATTACAGGACACTTGTCTTTAATGATTTTACATTGTAAGATCTACCAACTATGGACAAAGACCGCAAGAACAAAAGATTCACTTCTCCTAACTCCCATCTTCTTCAAGAGCTCTGCTCCCAGAAGAGAATAAAGAAACCACCTGTACTGTGTAAATCCCTGACCCTGACATCATTCCCCAGACCCTGAACCTCAGCAGGGTAAATGTGTACTTGATGACGGGCAGTAGACACTCTGCTTGAGACCGTGACCCCTCTGGAACCAGGCCTTTCTTTGCATCACCTCCTTCTCCCCAGAAGTAGCAAAGCTCGGATGTACAATAGGTTCCCAGAATACTCGTGGGAGGACTTCCTGTAACTGACGTAGCCAATAAGTCACCAGGGCATTTTGCAGTCAAGGGATAGAATAAGGATTCATGGAGGAAGAAGCTGGGAGCCATGGTTTGGTTCAGCTTGATAAAGACCCCTCTAATAACTCTATGCAATAACTCTAATAACAAGCTTACTATGAAGCAGAGTTATCAATACCACTGGAAATGACAAAACAGACACTAATCAACAACTGATGGATTGGTGGCATTTTACGAAGTTGTCATTGGTCAGTAAGAAATTAGAGATACTAGAACTGCATGTAGAGTTTTCCATAAAGCTAAATATATCTAAATTCTTAAAATATATTTAAATACCAAAAGAGAATTCAGGTAAGCCAATGGGAGCTCATAAAGAATATAATTTTTGAAAAGATAAATGTCTACGTTTAAGAAAACATGAATACTTCCTACCTATGTTCGTGTAATTAACATTTTTATCTACATCCAACAATAACCTCAAATGACAAGCATAACCCAACCCAACGGCCATTGCTATCAAAAGTATAGATCTTACTTTATTTTTTCCCTTTACCTGACATACTTTGGCCATGTATTGACCACTTAGGAACATTCTTCTGGTCGTAAATCCAATCAATAATTCACTCGTGCAGAACATAGAACTGTCCATTTTCTGCTCCTATAAACCCATAGATAATGAGTGCGGATTACAGACCAGAGAAACCGAAAGTCTTCATATACCCAGCGTTCCTTCTCGGAGGACTAACCCTTTCAATGATCTCTGCCTTGCCTCCAAATGAAATATTTAAAACAATGTTTTGATGCCCCAACTTATACCTGACATATTTGTCGATTTTCCCAGACGCTAGGAGTGATTAGATTTGGGGGTCAGTTACTTTAAGGTCATCTTGAGACCACACATTTTAATTTCAAATAGAGAATGACAAACCTGATAAGCAAAACTTTATAAAATAAAAGGATATGAAATCAACTTACACCACCAGTTGGTACGGGAAAAACTTTTGTATTAAGACCTGTCATCTAAAGGTAGGGAAGCTAGTGTTACAAGAGATGATTTTCCTGACAAATAACCTTGATAATCTAAGATGCCTAAAAATTGTACTGGTGTAAATGTTTCAATCCAGGGTGGCATTTATTCCCAATGAGGATGGGGCAGGAAGGAAAGAGACTTTGGTTTCCCGTTGCAAGGGATTTATTTGGTAAAGAATATATTCCTAGAGTTTCCCCATAAATCTAGAAAGATCCTTTGCCATTAATGTGTGAGATAAGACCAGCAGGCAGGCAGGCACCACGGCAAAGGGTTAAACTGTAAAGATGATGAGATGGCCTAGAAGTGCTTTAAAACTCAATTAAAATAAAACCAGTTCCTGTTAGTTTTTCCAATCCAGATTTAAGACTCATTCCGTATTATCTATTCATATGAAAAAGGGTACAGCAATTGAATTTTGAATTATGCTAACCCATTTTCTCAGCTATAGAAAACGCTGGCTTCCAGCCCAATGAATGCAATAGTCACATGCGCAAGACCCTTAATTATCTAATTAATGTAGTGTCATCTTAGCAATTAATTCAAATGACCATATGCAACTTTTTTCTCTCAATGATCAGAATTGTAAATGTATTTTAAAATACTCGTTAGATGGTGTTATATCCCACACCTTAAAGATATAAAACAAGGCATTAACAACAGAATATAACCAAGAATACTCTTACGTTAAAAAAAAAATTTGAAACCACCAAACCAAGCCTACTGTGGCTAATGGTTGATTTTCAATGTTTAAAGTCATATGGCAAATTCACAGATATCCTTATATATCTACTAAACTAGACTTACAGCCAGGATTTACCACCTGGGTGGGCAGATATAACCAAAGGGAATTACAAGATATGTTTGAGGTAGGAGAGGCAGAGAAGCTATCAAGAGAAGAATCCATTCCAGTGAGGGCCATCATAAATGACATTACTAAATAAATAATTAGGAAACTTCTCGCAGAAGACTGCTTTCTCCTTATTTTCTCACTGCTGCGTTCTTCATGAATTTTGACTTGAAATTCTTCATATAGTCTACAAACTAGATAGTGTCACAAAAGTTGCTGTAATTTTCTAATATAGGAGCTTTTGGATTATAAAGCTAAAGTGGGCAGAAAAGTGTGCTTATACTAAAGAAATTACTTCTGTGCCTTTTGTTCAGTGCTTTCATTTGGCAATTTGTGCGGGACGGGGCAGGTGGCTAACACCTTTGGGCACCTGACAGGCGTCCTTGTTTCTGATCCAGAACGGTGTTATCTGTTTGGAACCACAGAGGCTATCAATCTCTAATGGTGCTCAGCATTGACTGAAACCCAGTGTTGGCAAAGAACGCAGCAAATCTGGCCCTTGCTTTCAAAGAGCTTACAGTCTGAGGCCGAACGCAGGATGACACATGGGCCATGCAAACACAGCGCTCCCGGGCACACTGTGCCTTACACACTGCACTGTTCAGAAGACTCATGGCAGCAGCACTTAACATCCAGAACGGAAGTCTGACGTGTGAATTGAAATGGAAACACTTTCCTTGGGTTTCCTCGCATCTTCAAGGTAGCATCATTTCAAATAGAAGAGAAACATAACACTTCTCAAGCGCCAGGTATCACTGTCAGGGATTTAAAGATATTGCTCCTGAACCGTATTTCTCACAATGACTTTGCAAGGGAGACGGCATTGGTTTCTTTACAACAAGAGGTGGAGACTCTAATAACTCTCTGCCCATTTCTTCATGTGTAAGGAGGTATAGAAAGAGGAGCTCTGAGATCCAAATTTCCAGTTCCACACCTTGACATTTAGGGATCTGACGGCTGGCTTCCCTTTCTTAATGGTCACACCACCTCCACGTCCCCATCTCCAATCACTGCACCTGACCTGAGGTCCTTCCCCAGCCTTGTGTCCTGCTGCGTCTGACCCCCTGGCTTCTATTCATTAGAGTGGATCCACATCCTTCCCTTCCTTGACCTTCCCACTGGCCTGGTGAACTCTGTTTGCCTTTTTTTTTTTTTAATTATTAAATCATAACTGTGTGCATTAATGCATTTATGGGGTACAAGGTGCTGATTTTACTGATTTTGGAGTGCTTACATCAAACTGGTGAACATAGCCTTCACCTGATATCACCTTGTCTTTGGAGCCTGCCAACCTCCCTCGCCCCCCTGTTACTCTATGCCCACACCCTCAACAGAGTCTGTCACACTTTGCTGCAACTGATGTAAGTATCTATCTCCCTGAGGAAGTGATCTGTGAGCTAAGAACAAAGCAAAATCTGTCCTTTCACCCCAAGGGCTTAGGGAAGAACACCCACAAACAGGAGCTTCCTCATTATTACTGAATCATTAATTGGATTTTTAACAGTTCCCCCAAATAAAAACAGAAGGAAAAATAGAACCAGAAATAAAAGCCTAAACATAAAAAAAGAAAGGAAGCCAAGAAACCAAAAACAAACAAACA
Organism: Nycticebus coucang; assembly: GCF_027406575.1. Taxonomy (NCBI): domain Eukaryota; kingdom Metazoa; phylum Chordata; class Mammalia; order Primates; family Lorisidae; genus Nycticebus; species Nycticebus coucang. The sequence goes on along the minus strand of NC_069781.1, from coordinate 175,696,151 downwards.
GCAACAACAAAAAATTATCAACAGGGCAAAGAAAAAATGCAGAGGAGGTATGAAATAACCTTCTTATTGTTATTACTTCTTTTGCAGCAGAGGTTTTGGAAAAGCAGGAAAGCTCTTAAGTAATATTAACAATCAACAAAGCTGTAACAGCATTAGAGGTGATATTCATTTAAGGTGATGTTCCTTCACCCGTGAACCTGTTCACAGACAGAGATTCTGCAGCTCATAACACATGTTCCAGGTGTCGGAGATGGAATTCGGGAAGCCGCACAGAAAACCATGCTTTCCGAAAACCACCAGGTTGTATTCATTTTCATTTACTTATAATATTGATGCCTCATATTGATCTTTTTCCAATCGACCCATGGCTGGAATAAATTTCTTTCACAACAGTTCATAACAACTATCTATGTACACATATAGGTTACATATAACTTGGTATGCATATTTATATATAAATAAAAAATTCAATATCAAGAGACTAATCTGGTGATTTATTTTTGATTGTTGAAAAGTCTTAAATGCACCAGCAACAGCTTGCTCGGTGCGTATTGTCCGATGGTAAGGTCACAGACACTAACTAAGTACGTTCTGAAGCAGGTGGTCAAAGTGACATTGCCCAAATACATTATAAAGTGACTAAAAGAACAAAGATCATATATTTTTTCCTTTGAAATCTTGACCTATGTGACAAATGGTCTTGTGAAAATATTAGCAAGTCTTGGATATTTCCAAGAACTTTGGTCATAAAGATTTAATTGACAGATATCAAAATCCATACTTGAATATGTTTTGTCAAGTAAAATCTTAAAACTGAATTACCAGTGGCACAAGCCCCAACAAGTTCACCTGTGCGTGTGCTAAACTGAAAGTCATATCATTGACATTCCCTTGCAACATATTCTTTGCCAAGTGGCAGCTTCCCCAAGACCACCTGGATGATGCATTCAAAGAGGATGTCAATGCTGGAATGCGTGGAATTCCAGGCCGTGAGCTAGGGAATCATCTAAAATGTCTTAATGAAGCGGAAAAGAATGAATGTGGATACAATCATCTCCATTTAAACAATTCAGTCAGTAATCAAGGCCCAGAAAGCATCATTGTTCAAGGTACTGAAGCTGGGAAGTGGAAGGGTTTGGAGTTCAACTCTAATTGCGGTGGCTCCCAAGCAGGGACTCAGACCCAGGGCTGCTTGAGCTTTCCTCTTGGTGAATTTATGGATAAAAGGTTAGGCCAGCTAAGTGATGAGCTCAGGGTCAGAGTACCTTTAAGTCATGGGAGCAGTGCTAGAGCTTAGGGCACAAATAGCAGAAGTTGGAGGTTCCATCCTGAAGGAGGCTAAAATCTGAACAAAGTCTTAAACATATATAGGTATATCCCCGACACTGTCACCACCACCAAACTCAGAAGACTAGACAGAAAGCATACTCAGCAAATATTCACTGTGCATCCCCTCACTTCCTTGGAAGGTATAAAACTTTCCATCTGAGGTTAGGCTTGGACACAGAACTGGCTTGGGGCAGTGAAAGCGAGGTAGTGTGCTGAGTCTGAGTCCAGCTGTAGGAGACAGTGGACGCTACCAGTTGGCACCACTGGAAGAAAGTACCCTAACTCGCCATTCCACCTTCAGCCTGAGCTCCAGAATGAGACAGGTAGAGCGCGGCCATTATAGGCAGCCAGTCACCGCATTTTGGGGTGGTTGGTCATACAGCGATTAATACACAGAGTGAAAATGGGATGAAAAAGGCCATATGAAGGGGAGCAGAAGGGCGGCACGGGAGGCTAACTTTGGAAGGATTCTTGAGACGAGATTAAGATGGCCCAAGTCAGAATGTGTATATGGCCCCTGTTGTGTGGCTTCACCATATACATTTAAAAGAAACTCAAATTGAAAGCCATCTGCCTCATGGAGCGTGAAGGGTACCAGCAGCCTCCCCTTTTAAGCCCAGTGCCTCCAAACAAGGATGTGCCCAAGAAATTCACTGCAGTCACTTCACAGCTCTGGGATGAACCCAGCGGCATCTATGGGGAGGTGAACTTCAATTATGGAGTATGAATTTTGATCAAAAGAAAGAAAAGGAGACATTTTGTGCGTTCTGAAAAATCAAGGAGGTTCTTTGTTGAAGAAAAGGTGGTAAGGTGGTGAGGTGGTGAAAAGCTGAACAACTGAAGGGAGGCCATTTAAGAGATTCCTTGAGATTACAGTGATTATTTCTTCTCTTTCAAATGCAGAGTATATTGAAGTGTCTTTAAAAAATTCATACAGGAGAATCATTCTGTGCAACTGTAAGACGGAAACTGTCAGACAACATTCCCAATTCAATATTACATTGTGCTTCGAGAAAAGATTTCCATATATTCTAGATTAAAAAAAGCCTCATAAATAAATGATAATCCAGGGCATGCTCTGAAAATGAAAAAATGATTTTGTGTTTGCATTTTACTTCGCAGAGTAAAATTTAATCTCTCTTTTAATATAGCATGTTTTATATAAAGAGGTAAAAGGATGTAACCTTATGAAAATTGATTTTTTACATGTTTAAAAATGCTCCTCACAGTATTTATCTAGGCATTCTTCAACGGGGAGTGTAAAGAGGATCATATGTTGATAACTTCACTATGTTAGATTAGAAGCAAATGGAGTTATTTGTGATTTGATTTAATGTGAGTGTTCTACATAGTGTTAAAAATAATCAAGACCAGCCTGGCTTTTTGAGGGTGTTATCCATGACTCAGCTTGTGCTTTTAAAACTGTATCATGGTCTACAACACTACTGGGCACATAGTAGGTGCTTACTAAGTTTCTATCAAAAGCATGACTACAGGGAGGCAACGGAGAAGATCAAATGCCCCGTGGCAAAGCAAAGATGGAGGCGCGGGGTGGGCCAAAATCAGGCCCACTGGTTGTTCTTGCCATTGGTGCAGAAAGTGCAGTGGGGCCTCACACAGCCACACACTAACCCTTTGCCCTCTCCTCCTCTTCCTCCCCTCCTAAGACAAACACACAATGGATCAGGCTAGCCCACCCCCCAGAAGTTCAAGCCAAAAGACCCTAACCTGATAGGCAACCTGTGGAACAGGCTGTGGAACATGCCCACCCCCAGGGCCGCATATAAAAGGGGTCTCTAACTGTCCACCTCCTGCCCCATCTTTGCACTGCCCAGATGGGTCACCCTCCCCTTGCATAAACCTGGCCTGAACATCTCTGTGGCCTCATCTCAGGGCGCTGCTGTTTAACACCTTTCAGAAAGCCTCCAGGTTTCCTGAGCACCCTCAGGAGTTCTGCGTAGTGTTATTAGACAGATGTAAGATTAACATCACACCCTCAGTCACGCCCTCGGTGTAGACGACAATGTGGATACAAGGCTATCACAGTCTAGTGCCCTCTAAACAAATCTTTTCTAAAAGCTTAGTTGGAACAGGATTAGGGAGATCCTAGACTTCACTAGTCTAACAACAATCCTTTGGAAACAAACAAACCAAAAAAAGCCAGTTTGGATATGTTACCTGTCCCTCACGTCCAGGGGATGGAACTAGCCTAGAGGTGATTTCTCATCCCAGCTGAATGAGGCTTCAGGACCACAATTAACATGTGCAAAGTCCTTCTTCAAATCTTCTGGCTTTAATTTGAAGCCTTTAGATGGCATCTTTTAAAAACAATAGTTAACTGATAAATAAAGATTGACTATTACAACAGGATGATTTGATTTACCATGTTTTGTCATGTACAACACACACTTTTGTGCTCGACTCTTTTTTTTTTGTTGAGACAGAGTCTCACTTTGTTACCCTTGGTAAAGTGCCATGATGTCCGAGCTAATAGCAACCTCAAACTCTTGGACTCAAGTGATCCTCTTGCCTCAGCCTCCCAAGTAGCTGGGACTACAGGGATCTGTTACAACACCCAGCTAATTTTCGAGACAGGGTCTCACTCTAGCTCAGGCTGGTCTCAAACTCCTGAGCTCAAACAATCCACCCGCCTCAGCCTCCCAGAGGGCTGGGGTAACAGGCCTGAGCCTCTGTGCCCAGCCGTATCAGATCATAACACAGCCGGACTGATACCTGAACACAACCTTGTGAGAGCTTAAAGGAGGAGTCCCAGTGAAGACAAAACCAGAGACTAATGGAAACCACGGAAAAACAAACCGATGTTATACTAAGCTTCAAAATTTGTGCTAATGTACATTGCAAGAAGAGTGAGCGACACACAAGCAGAGACTGTGAAGGGTGTACGAGTGAGGATGAAGAATGAGCAGATGGGGCGGCGCCTGTGGCTCAGTGAGTAGGGCGCCGGCCCCATATGCCGAGGGTGGCGGGTTCAAACCCAGCCCCGGCCAAACTGCAACAAAAAAATAGCCGGGCGTTGTGGCGGGTGCCTGTAGTCCAGCTACTCCGGAGGCTGAGGCAGGAGAATCGCCTAGGCCCAGGAGTTGGAGTTTGCTGTGAGCTGTGTGACGCCACGGCACTCTACCGAGGGCAATAAAGTGAAACTCTGTCTCTACAAAAAAAAATAAATAAATAAATAAGCAGATGGTGTAGGAAGGACAGCAAGCAGGTGGGTCTGAGAAAGCTGCGGGTTCACGTTCACTGCTGGGTCCCTGCTACCCCTGGGGTGATTGACCACAGAAGTGTGCACAAGAAAAGGTATTGAAATAATCAACCAGTTAGTGAGGCTGAGAAAAGGAGTGACAAGCTGAGCAGTGTGGGTTTGATCCAGGAGGCCCCAGGGAGCCACTGCATGTTTCTGAGCACACGCATGGTATGGCAAAGACAGTCTCCCTGTACTTTTGCAATCTTGCCAGAGTGAGATAAATTTCTCATTTTTGTTTTAATTGCAATGCCTTCCAATTGATAAGTTTGAGCATATTTTCAATGATATGATACTCTTTGCAAGGATAGTCAGAATTCTCAGACAGGCAACTGACTTTTTAAATTCATATATCAACCTGGCAAAATAAGACAAACTCCAGGAAGAGTTACTAATGAAGTTAAACCACAACACATCTGGTGAATTAAACTACAATGTACGAATGGGTGTAGGTGTGTGTGTGTACATATATGTGTGTGTGTGTGTATTTTATTTTAAATAAGAAATTTCAAAAAGTCCTATGGAATTAACCTTGGCTCCCAAGTCTACAGTGGTGTAACCTTAAGCAAGTCATTTACCTCTGTAAGCCGTGACTGACACATATATTTGTATATGTAATAAGCTTATATTTAAATATGCTTATATTTATATTTATAATATTTACAAGCTACATAATTACATTTACAAACTGATGGATAAAGAAACAGTTGACTGTCTCATTAACATTTAGAATCTGTCCCTGTCCCTTTGTCACTCAGTGGGGTTTCAGAAATGTCCATTTCTCTTCTACTTTGAATATAAACAGCTTTTCCATGTAGATACAAAGAAAAGATTGATATTTCCCTTCAAACGCGGACCTCCAATCTCAATTTAAAAATCAAAGGGCACATGAACAAGTCCTCTGGTCAACACAGTCTCTATAGCAATGGGTAATCTCTGCTGGGCCCAGTCGCCTTCTCACTTTCTGTTCCTTCTGCCTGAGACAGTCGCCACTGGGTCTCCACTTTGCCGGCTCCTTCCCTCCTAGGATGCCTTGATGGCATCCTGTCTACAGCCCATCCCTGCCTTCCTTTTCCATCCAGCACCAAGTGTGCTTGCTTCTCGCAGTGCCCCACTGCTGTTAGAATGCAGCTCACCTAGGCGTTAACTCGCTTTTCCCCCTGGCTCCCCCACAATGTGAACTCTGCGGGCAAAGACGTCCGGTTTGTTTGGGGGTTCATACCTTTGTGTCCTCAGCACCTTGAGCAGCAACTGGCTTCTAAGAGGAAGGCAGTAAGTAAATAATTGTTGCACTAGTCAACCTCCCCCAGTTTTCAGAATAGACACTATAGTAGAACTGGAAATTTAAAATGCAAAAAACACTTGGGCCCCAGACCTCTAATCCAGCAGTTTTTATCTCTTCCCTCACTAGCTTCCCCTGAGTTTTCTTTTGCATAGTTCACTTTCTAAAAAGGCAAACAAGGCCACACATCTTTTCTGTATTCTCATCTCTTCCACCCTTTATTATAAACATTCAATTAAAAAGTTACATGAACAATCAACAAAACACTGTATTTTCTTTATATCCACCTGATAGTCTTAGAGTTTTAGTCTTGCCAACAACCATCCCGTTGCAAGCTCTTAAGAATGGAAATCATCTCTTATCACATTTGAAATTCAAAGAGGAAGCTCAAAGGATGCCAAGTGACAAGAGATACGATGGGTATTTATGGTCAAGGAAGATGAGCTGGAGGCAGCCGCTCGTTGATGAGGTCACATTGTATTAGGAATATGGTTTATTACCAGCTTCCAAAGACGTGCCCTCTCTTTGGTCAATAAGAAAAGGATAAAAGGTTCAAGATAAGGAAGAAGCACTTTATAAATGAAAACGTTCGCTAATGAAATTAGTATCGTTATGGCAGGAAGTGCTAATTTTCCTGCTCACTGAGAGTTTAATAAAAATGTTATGTCTACTCCATAACTGTGATTAATCAGTGTGGTATTGAGAAGTGCAGTGATTCTTTCTCAACAAGGCAATTTTCAAAATTTGAAAAGGTGTAAATTTCATGCAAATTGCTTCATAATCATGTATGTACAAAACGGAGCTGACAAAATTGCAGTTAGGAAAGGAATCATTAACGTTTTACCACTTTTTCTTTTTCTCTGTTTCTTTTTCCCAACTGCTCCTTAGGAAGTATATTATGAAAAACATACAGGTGAATGTTAACAAAATGGTAATATTTTAAACAAACTCAAACGTGAATATTGGGCTTGAACAGTGACGTGAAATTGAAAGGTTTAAAAAAGGGGAACACTGCTTTAAGGCAATGAAAATGCACCCATTTGTTTTAATCACAACGTACAGACGCAAACACTTCATTTTCTGACTTCTCATCGGGCAACAGTACATCTTTGCCAAGGAAAGTCACATTTCTACTCATAGGCTCCTCTTTTAAAAGTCCCCAGATCTCGGGAGGCACTTGTGGCTCAAAGGAGTAGGGCACTGGCCCGGTATGCTGGAGGCGGCGGTTTCAAACCCAGCCCTGGCCAAAAACGGCAAAAAAAAAAAGGTCCCCAGATCTCTTGTAATTTTAAACAATGGTTTGCACACGGGAGCTTTCCTGAACCAAAGTGACCCATTAGGTAGCTCCTCCTGGCCCACAGTGATGGCTTACCTGAGAAGCACACTATTCCCGCAATAATGAGACATTCATTCTGAGAGGCTGACACCTGGGGATCTCCAATCTCATTGTGTGTGGTGTCTGTGACAAGCACGACCCAGGTAAATCCAAAATAGGCTATTTGTCTGTTTACATAGCTAAGGCGGAAGTGGATAATAAGACCTCAGGTGTAAATATGACAGTGTTAAGATTATTAGATGCTTCTACTGATAGCCCTTAAAACTTGTAAGACGCAAGCAGAAAACAAACCTAAGAATATACTTGCAGACGCTGGTATTAATATCGTGACATTGAACTAACAGCTGCTTGTTTCTGGCACTTAAGAAGTTAGAAACCTTTTTTTTTTTTCTTTAATATATAACTTAGAAAGTAGCAGTTAGCAATTTTTGGGTAATAACTCAAAGCGATTCTCAATGGTCTAAGTATTGCCATGGTGCTTGTAACTGCACGGATTTTTTTTCCCCACGCAGGCTTTCGGAGGGACAATATCGTGATGAGTGGGAACCGTTTTCTTCCCTCATCTTCATCCTGTATCTCATCCATTTGCTAAAATTATGGACCCACTCGAGGCAGTTATTATGCAGAGTTGACGTTCTTCCAAGGAGTTTCTCAGAGGATGATTTTTGGTGAAAGTGGCCTATTTTAGAACCATCTGGTCACATGCATTAATGCCCACTTTGGAATTCTGCACGGATTTTTAGGAAGGCGCTCTTCTGCCCTAAGTGTCTCTCGCAGGCCCTGTGTGTAAATAAGAGAAAGACTCGCGCGGCCTTCACTCCTCAGAGCAGTGAACGGCGGCTCAACATTTAACATGGCGACACATTTTCCATTATACGCTAAGATTAATAAACCTCGCAGAGCCTCGGACGAGCCTCTGGAAAACAAGGGCAGTAGGGTGCTTGTTTCTGTCCCATTAGACACGGGATGAGCTGCGGGGTTGCCACACTCTTGTCACTCAGCCTGGTAATCGGCCTCCCTGAGACGGCCCCGGCTGGAGGCTCAGTTGCAGGAGAAAAATGTTGTTCTTACACTTCCCCTTTACCCCAATTCAGCCACAAAGGCAGTGAGGTTCAGTGGAACTTTCCACAGCCAGTGAAGAACAGTCAATTGATTCTCCTGTGCCCCAGTTACACAGCAAAAGGGCATCCTTTAAATATATATCAGTCAGGGATGAGCTTGGGGACTTTTCAGAGTAAAACAAACCCCCCTTCTTGGCGGTGGAAGAGGAAAGGCCCGGCACAGTCTTGTGAAAGGATGTGAAGACGACGGTGGCTTAAAAAGGGCCTTTTGCCAATCACGGCCTTTGCCGGGTAGGACTTATGATAATCACTGGGCCACTCTGAGCCTCTGTTTCTTTTTCTGACAAGGGGGGTGATGAGAGCACCTACCTCTTAGGGTGGGGTAAACAGTTAATGAGTGTATAACTTCAGCCTTGCATCTGGCAGACAGAAAGCACACAGTAAAGACAAGTTTCTGCTAGGGTAACCCTGGTGGTTGCTACAATGGTAATTACCACCAGGACTGCTATGGACGCTGCTGTTGTTACTACTGCTGTTCACAGAGATATCACCCCTGTGATCCTCAGTTCCCTCAACTGTAAACTGATGACAGCCAGGCCCTCCCCTGAACGGCGAATCAAATGATACACAAAACGCGTGTTCCTGGTACTCTGCTTGTGAATCATGTTTGCAAATGCCCGTTGGTCAAAGCAAGTTCCGTGAGGCATGACGATCCCAGGGCTGGAGAGATGATTTCCACCTTTTCAGAAGGGGGTCTACAACTTGACAATGGAAGGAGAAGTGGGAATAACTAGTGGCCCTTTTGACAATACGCCACACAGATCATAACTGTCAGCATTGGTGAATTTAGTATCTGTCAACCACAACACAGTCAAAGATTGTTCTTAATGTCGGGGGATATTAATCATTCAGATCTCTAATAAATTCTCTTGGCTAATTTCATATAGTTTATTCAACGCAAAAGCAGGTGGACAGAAGAGAGACGGCCTCCTGAAAGTCATTTGGTTCTAAAGGTCTAAGTTCTATTTCAACAGGGAAAAAAAGGTATGTGCTTGTTCAACCCCAGTCCCCCGAGAGCCTGAATCCTAAATCTAGACTGTCTTTGGATTCTCCCACCTATGTCGGTATTGTTCAATTTGGGGCTTTAATGTCTGTCAGTTGTATTCCTGATCCACCCCATACCGCCCTGAAACTGCAATTGCTCCCATGATATTCAGAGCATTAAAAAGAAATAAATAAATAAAATAAGAGGAAAGTTGCAGAAGGGCAGCACTTACCCCATACACAGGAAAACAGACTGAAAGGAAAGTATTGTCAAAGTGTTTTGCAAATGACATTTTCAGTGATATAAATTATGATTTATTTTCCTATGTAATCATCTTGATTGCAGACATCCTTTTGGAGAAATTGTGACTGCTCTTGGCTAGCTTTTTAAAGCCTCACAAGACAACTTTCAAACCTGATTAGTATGTATGATGGGAAATCAGATACATTATATTTAGCTTGAAGTGCAGAGTGCCGTGGGTGCAAAGGAAGAAAGACAGGGGGAGGGATCGGAAGAAAAAAAAAGAAAGAGAACATCTGTAATCCTTTTCAGAGGGATCTGCATGGCACATGGCAGGGGAGAAGCTGTTGAGTTTGCTCGAGTTCTCTTTATGTAATTAACTGGCTGTGTGTCACCTCTTTATCAAAGAGCTCCCACGTTGCTGAAAGAGGGGATGTGATAACTCTGTGCCCGGGACAGGCTCACGCTCTTCCGTTATGACATGGAAGAGCTCAGCAAAGTCCTCCACATGGTGGTCTTTCCTTGGGTCAATGATTACGGCTCCTGGCTGCCACACTTTCACCCCCACAAAATAGAACTAAGATCTTCAGTGGATACAGAGAGACTCAAAGGAAGGCAGCTATGGACCGAGTGTGGGGAATCTCACAGACAGCCATGCATGGTACCAGGCCCGTCTGCCAGGAGGGGGGGTGTGGTGCGTCCAGGGGCATCAGCCCAGGGGCAGAGGCAGGTGAAAACATCTAGGGAATCCACAGGTTCAAGGTCTAGCAAGCATAACATGGGCATGTGCATGAACTGAACAGGGGGTTTCAGTTTGAATGGCACACCCTGGCCTGACTGATGTCAGGAGAAGTGAGAACAAAGTGAGACTCAACCATTCCTGGGGTGGGGAGGTGACGGGCAAGCAATGAAAACACTACTTCACATAAACTTTCAAGACAGCTGTATTAGGAGCAGGAGACAGTGTTTGCATTGGGTTTGATATAAAATAAGATGTCAAGAGAATTTTGTATGTAGTGTGAAAGCTGGAGATAATATCCCAGCTATTTGACAAATCTATCTGAGAAAAGGACTTGGGAAGGGACTTTGCAGGGTGCCCACTGTATGCCTCCCAAGGTCTAACACCTGGGCAGCCACTTAGGCCTGCTTCATTGCTACAGCAGCCTTGAACGTTACCCCATTCTGGATGGAGACAGAGGCACAGGAAGACAATGGGCTGAGCCGGATTGTACAAGATACCAAACATTTTCACTTGAGCTCTGTCTGCTGTTAACTGAAGACCATGAGCCATGTAACTCCCTCTGCCTCTGCAGGCAAAAGCACTTGTGCGGCCTACAACTCAAGACATGTCTGTCTGAAATTAAATCTTAGATTCCCTGTAGGGCGCTCTGCCTAAGTACCTTTTCTTTACGTTTTATATATTCCTTAAGTACCCCATTTCTTTTATATTAAGACTTCTGCCTGAAAAAAAAAAAATCTTGAAAAAGATCTAAGTTTTTTTGTTTTTTCTGGAGACAGAGTCTCACTTTGTCACCCTCATTAGAGTGCCATGGTGTCATAGCTCACATCAACCTCAAACTCTTGGGCTCAAGTGATTTTCTTGTCCCAGCCTCCCAAGTAACTGGGACTACAGGCACGGGTCAACACACCCAGCTAGTTTCTTTTTAAGGGATGGGTTATTGCTCTTGCTCAGGCTGGTCTTGAACTCCTGAGCTCAAGCAATCCACTCGCCTCCCAGAGTGATAAGATTACAGGCATGAGCCACCATTCCCTGCTCAAAAAATTTTAAAGTGTCTTTGATAGGTGAAATTCCAAGTTAGCACCCGAGATTCCTAGCCCATAGAGTACACAGGTGGCCTCTCCCAGTCATTTAGTCAATCTAGTGTGAAGAGATTTTGTAGATGTTAATTACGGCTTCAAGTTAGTTGCCCTTAAGATAAGGACAGTAGCCTAAACACCAAGGCTTTAAATCTGGGTCCAGATAAAGAGAGTCAGGGAAAATTAAGAGATTCAAAGCACGGGAAGGATTCCATAGGCATGAGTGTTTCTGGCTTTGGAGATGCATATGGGGCCAAGTGTTCCAGAAGGTGGATAGCCTCTAGGAACCAAGGGCAGCCACCAGCTGACGGCCAGAAAAAAATGCAGAGGTCCCAGTCTCAGCGCAAGGAGCCGAGCTCTGCCTACACCAGGCATGAGCGTGGCCATGGGTTCTCCTCTGGAGCCTACCGGAAGAAAGGTAGTCCCAGATGACACCTTGATTTTGTCCCCATGGGACCCTGAGCAGAGAACCCAGTCATGGTGAGTCCAGCCTTCTGACCCACAGACCTGTAGCTAACACATGGGTGTGAAACTGCTAAGAGTGGGATGATTTGTGACGTGGTGACAGACAACAAACCAGCATAAAACAATCTCAGATAGAGAATAAAATTTGCTTTGATTTCTTTGGTTTTCACGATGACTTTGCCGTCCAAGTATAAAATTCTTAATACAGGAACTTAATCACCAGAATAATTCTACTAATTACTAAAGACTTGGTTCTAAAACAATACCTATTACTAGGACATGGATTACCCACCATGGTAATGTTTTTCTGGCCAGTGACTCCAGACCAGCAGCAACTGAAATTATTATTATTTTTTTGCTTTTGTTTTTTTCTTTTTTAATTATTTTTTTATTATCAAATCATAGCTGTGTACATTAATGCGATCATGGAGCACCATACACTGGTTTTATAGACCATTTGACATATTTTCATCACACTGGTTAACACAGCCTTCCTGGCATTTTCTGAGTTATTGTGTTAAGACATTTATATTCTACATTTACTAAGTTTCACAGGTACCCTTGTAAGATGCACCGTAGGTGTAATCCCACCAATCACCCTCCTTCTGCCAACTGAAATTATTTTTTCTCTGCCATATTATACCCCAAGACAATTAAGAAAGATTTCAGATCCAAACCTACTTCAGAGGTCATTTCACCCAAGGTAACTGCTTTGGTAATATGGACTGATTCTAAATGACTAAATATCATCTAACACTATCTTCTGAACTGCAGAGATGGGTATGGGACAAAAAAAAGAATGGCTTTGTAAATTTCTTCTTAAAACCAAAATTATAACCAAAAGACAGCCTTTCAATGTCACTGGTTTCTCTGAGGCAGTACAATTCCAAAGACCTGGGCTATTTCAGACAAAATGGAAAAACATAGATTCAGGAAAGAAGCTGGGGAAGACATGTTTTGCAACCGATGGTAAGCCAAGTCATAAATTGAGGTGGAATCGAAAAGGGGATGGAGAGAGAGGGTGGAATCTGTGGTTTGTGCCTGTCCACCTGGGGTCTGTAAGATGAATGGGCCAAGGAGTGTCCTGCCCGTGTCTGCTATATATTTACACGATTAAAGTCATTAGTTAGAGCATTCTACCTCAAAGTTACTGCGAGAAGGGCCTTTCCCTTAAGGAGGAGAAATAAAAAGGAGAAAAAGAAAAGGAAATCCCCCCAGAATACACACAAATATACACACGCTAAAAATGAAGCCAGTGGCTGTTTGCTAGCAGAGATGCTGGGAAATTGTAGGCTGTACTCAGAGCCTTTGGCTTCTGACATGTTTTAAGAAGAGACCCCATAAAAAAAGATGGAGACGTTACATCTTTTGTATTAACCTGGATGGAGCTGAAACACAGTCTTCTTAGTAAAGTATGGTAAGAATGGAAAAGTATCCAATGTACTCAATACTAATATGAAGTCAGTCGATGATCCAATACATTCCCACACACGAGAAAAACCCAATTCCATTCTAGTTGTGGGGAGCAGGGAGTGGGGAGGAGAGCAGAGGGAGGGGGATGGGTCTACGCCCACCCCCGTAATGGGCACAGTGTAAGGGTATATGACACACCTCCTGGGTGCGGGACACGACGACAATAGGGACTTTACCTAACAAATGCAAACATTATAACCTAACTGTAGCCTCATATTAATCTGAAATTTAGAAAAATAAAAAATAATGAAGAATAGGAGAACATGTCACCAAGGTGATTGAGGGGATACTTTAAAGGAAGAGGGAGAATGGAAGATATTTTCGTAAATTCATGGGCTCGATCCTGTCTTATTTCCCCTCCTATGTTAGAATTTGGTCTACCCGCCTATCTTCACTCCACAGCCGTATCTCTTTCTATACCCTTCCTGGGCTCTGACCTTCACCATCTCTTGCCTGGATATTCTAAGATGCTGCCTGCGACCAGCTTTGCAAACCTATCCTTCCTTGAAGAAGCCAGACAGCTCCTTCTAAAACGTATGCTCAGTCCCCTTATTACATAGGAGATAACACATTAGCACAGACTTTGCCAGAGCTTTCCAAATGGCCATGAAGATAGGATGGAATCTCTGAGGCACTGGGGAACTTCAGCCTTGTCTCCTGGCTCACCTCTCCCCACCACTGTTCCTCTCCCAAACTAGGATCCAGACAAACGCAGCTATGCGTCCCTCCACGCAGGGACCAGATCTTATCTGGATGCCCCAGATTTGATTGAGAGCAACAAAGTCCTTGTGGTCAGGGGATGGCCACAGAGCAGTGAACAGATAACCTCTTGGAAGGCCTGCAGAGTAGTGAACAGATCACCATGATTACAATACATTAGGGAACAAAGGAGGATGAAGGGCATCCAATTCAGGCTGCAGGTGGTGGAGTGAAGGGGTGTAGGGTTCAGGGAAGTCTTCCAGAAGAGTCAGAGTTAGTTTGGTGAAGGAGAGGCAACATTCTAATCAGGATACACATATACAAACACCTTGCCTTTCTAAGCCTCAGAGCCAAGACTGGGGAGTGGTGATACCGGGCAGAGGTGAGCTGAGGGAATTGGAGGCTGGAACTGGGGAGGCTTCTGAGAAGCTACCACATGGCTGGATGCCAGCGGACAGACTCGTGAATTAGTGTAAATGCAAACGGCAATGCCCGGAGGCCAGGCTGTCCCGACAGTGAGTGACATGGGCCTGACAGGTGCTAGGGAAAACCAGAAGTCCCATGGTTCCTCTAAAGAGGGGCAGCCGCCACCAGGTCCAGCCAAACGATTGCCAAATGCGAATACAGGCAAATGATGCTGGATCTAACTCTTCAGGAGCAGTAAGAAATCTCGGTTTTGATATGATCTCCCAGCTTTTTTAAACATTGGCAACTATTTTATTTTATTCAGGAAAAAAATAAATAAAAACTTTAGCAGACCAGACAAAAGCCAGCGGCAAGCTATCGATTTGCAACTTCTACGATAAGAGTTGGAAATGAGAATGGAGATTCCAAGTATTAGAAAATTTTCTTGCTTCTTATCCACACATCAGAATACAAAAGTGTTGGAAAAAATACCTGACCCTTCCACCTCCCCCCACCCCGGGCAGCATCAGCCGGGGGTAAAGATGCTTAGGGGTGAAAGAGATCTTCTCTGAAGGCCAGGGATGAGCCTGGCCTTTTGGAATCACGGCTGCACAACCATGAACTTGGCTAGTCAACAAATACTCGTTGAAGGCCTACCATACCCAGCCCTATTGCAGGCAACAGTGAGCAAGGCAGGTGAAGTGCCTGCTTTTCAGGGACACGTGTCTTGCCCCTTTCTGGGGGACATGAAACACGGGGCGGCTTTCAGCAGTTTTAGCGGAGGCTCCAGCAGACACAAGTTCAGTCTCTTCGGCTTCAGTCCCATTCCCTTTTTGGAAATTCACACAGAATACGCGACCTGGAAGTAGAACAGACCCTGGAGGACCCAGGGCTCCAGGAGTGAAGAGCACGGGGGCTTTGCTGCTCGCTGTGGCCAAATCCCCAGCATGGAGGACGGTGCCCGCACATGCAAACACTTGCCCAGGGAACCTTACAATGGAGAGCTAAGACGTGTTACCAGGAGCCCCAGCGGGGTGAAATCACTGAAGTTGGAATTAGTTTTTCACACATTAAAAGGATTTCTCTTTTGTTTCCCAATCTCTATGTAATAGGTAGAAGAGGGTCTCAAAGTAAAAAAACAAACAAACAAACAAACGCAATATTAATTGGTCTTTCATTCTGTTAGCAAGCTTAGGGTATTCAGAAATGGGCAGAGTTAAAATCTAATGGCCAGCACAAAAAAGCAGCAGAAACGCCAATGCACGCACTTCTGACAACCCCCCTTCCATGTTTCCATCTGCTGCTCACTTAGGATGCTGCCCTTCTTCTTTTTATGCTATCGTTGGTGTGTTTCAGAATATGTGCACCCATCCCAGGGAAAACAAATGAGGTGTTGTGCAAAATACGATATTGGCAGGGGCGTTTAGCGCGATGCACCCCTCCATGTGGACGGCAGTGGTGGTGGACACAGTGACCCGTCCCATGTCACTCCAGCTCTCCACTGCAACGGATTCCAGGTGCCATGTCGCTTGTACAGACTTTATAATTACACCCTCATATGCTCACACCCAAGATAAATGACAGACAGGGGAACAGAGTGCTCGATCATAGAAATTCCCTGACCCTTCCTGACCCCTCAGGAACTCTGCTCCCCACAAGTCTCAGTCGCTGATAAAATCTTCTTTGCCTTCCCTGAGCCAGAGGCCAAGAGCCAGCGAGCAAACCACATGTTCCCCCGTCACCGACCACTTCTACTTCTCCATGTTGGATTTTTTTCTTTCTTTCTTTCTATCTTTCTATAGGGGGAGGGAAACCACCCTGTTTATTTCCAAACTCCCTCTCATCTCATGCACGATAGGCTGGCATTTGCTGTTAAAGCAGAAAATTATAAGGAGGGCCTAATTGACCCTCCTGTGTCTTTGAAAAAGCCTGTCTGTGGTCTCTAATTGACCCTCTAGGTACCCATGGAACAATGAACGAATCTTCAGGAAATAATGGAGGGCGATGATTAATAGCCTGGGTCTGGCTGGACCTCGGTCTCTCACAGCTCTTCTCCCCGTGCTGTCCTTCCTCCCCTACACAACACTCCATCCCCTGGATTTCATAAGCAGCGATTTATTATTACCACTGAATAATAAATACCCCATAGTAGACACTTTCTAAAAATCAGAGGCATCATGATCCTGCGGAGACTGTGATAACATTTCTTTAAGCTGGCCTTCTCAAGGAGACCTTCCCCTGTATCGTTGGGCAAAGTCAAATAGGAGGCTTCTCTGGGGTTGTACTGAAATCACTCCACATGGGAAGTGCTTTGGGATTGGGGGGTGTTGTTTCTTGTCCAAAGAGTGAATATCGCCCCTTGCCCTTGGTCAGATGAAGAGTAAGGAAGGCCCTTCCAGACCACAGCAACAATAACAATAATACCAGTAGTAAAGATGAGTGGCCTTGCTTTAGTTACAGGTGTGACAGGCCCTCTTACTTGGTATCTTGACGAACCCTCAGGAAGCTCTGAGATGTTGTCAATGCTGCTGGCCCATTACTCAGATGAATACACTGTGTCCAAAGTCACAAGGTCTAGAGCTATGGCTCTATATGCCACACACCACTACCTCCCCACTATTTAGCAAGAGTGTGCCAAAGGTACAATCACAAGGACAGGAGTTTAGAAATATTGGTAAAAGAATAAAAGGGAATACCTTTCCTTTCTTTTAGTGTGACTGAAAAATGCTTCCTTTCCCCACACAGCAAGGTGAGTACATTTACATTTAGAAATATATGTGTCTCCAATGAGCATTATAAGAAAGCAGAGGTTTATCTTTTTTGCAAATTCATAGCATTAACTATACTTATAATTAAAAGTAATGAAAGAAAAAAGGAGAGAGAGAGATAAGAAAGAGCTAGTGCTCCTTCCAAACTCTCCCAGCCCCCACCAATGTTTCCACATTCCTCAGGACCTTATGTGGCCCAGGAGCCAGGAGCTGCCTGCCAGGCCCTGCTGGTTTTGCTGGGCGCCTTTTCTTCCTACTCAGTGTTTTGTGGGAGAACAGGCTGCTGGTGCAGCAAAATTAATGCTTGGGTAAGACTTACAGTTTCTGTGAAAGGAACAAATCGTCCCACCTCTGTCCCCAGAAAGTGCCTGGCTTTCAGAGTCAGGGGCTTTGGGTGGGCAGTGGGATTATGGGAGCCAAGTGCCACTGGTGTGGCTTGGAGGTAGAGAACCAGGGAGCTGAGGAACCAAATCTGTGCGTGATGGACAGAGCACTGGCTCAGGCCCCCTCACTGGTCCCATTCAACGTTATGATTTCAAAAGCCAAACAAGATTATCCTGGGGATCGCTGTCCAAAGCCAGATGAGCGTGGCTATCTGTGTGCATGTGGACACACATGTGTATGTCTGTATGTGCATCGTACAATGTGCGTGTGTGTATCTAGGCCTTCACCGGTATCTGTCTCTATGTACACATGTGTATGTGTGCCTGGGTGTGCAGGCAGGGACCTATCTCTCTATTACTTTTCTATCGACCCGCCAGCCACAGCTCTTTCAGGCCCTGCATTTACTATATGGAGCTTAAGGACTTGTTAGCACAGATGGTGAAAAACCCAAGACTGTTCCCGTCCAAGACTGTTCTCCTCGTCCCTTTCCACCACACCCACAGTGGCCACCAAGTCGGCCCCATCCGGCACCTGCCACTGCCCCAGGGCGGCCACCTCCATCACTCTCCTGTGTGTCAGCAAAACATGCTAAGTGAGGGGCTTCCACCCAGTTTGGCCTGTTATCTGCTGCCAACTCACAGGTACTCAAAGTATGTAATTAAAAACTCAGACCAGGAGACCAACTCTGTCTCAAAACACAAAATAAAAAAAACTCAGACCTGTGCCTTGGCTACTCGAAAGCTAGTCAGCGGCCCTCAGAAAAACTTTCATCTCATTATTAGGCACCAAAGTCCTCCACTGTGTCACTACACTCCACCTTTCTAGATTTTTCTCTCATCTGTAAGGTAAGGGAATTTGCTCTCCCAAACCTCCCTGTGTTCCAAGGTCAGCCATGCAGAAGGTCTCCGCCCAGCCACTCTCTCCAAGGCCAGCTGTGACCCCCAGTGGGGTCTGCAGGACCTGAGGGTCACAGCCACCAGGACCTCGTGATGTCACTGGCTCTACTTAGCCTGCTATCCTCCCCTGGCTTCCTCCTCCCCCTTCCACATCTTCCTAGCCAACTGCTCAAGGTCAAGTCTGTGTCAAATTCCTGGGCCACAGCATCCCCTCAACTGTGAGGGCATCACACCTCTTACTAAGTATTCCCCAAGGGCTGTGGCCATGTCTGCTGTTCTTATGGGTCCATAGCTGATTATCAGCGATAAGAAACAACTCACCCCTGAACCCCCTGTTCAAATGCAAACGCACCCATCTAGAACCCACTCCCTAACCACCTCCCTTACTGGGCTCCCACAACCCAGGCCCCAGTCCACCTTCCCTAATCATTCCATGGCCATGGATCAGACGCAGGGCTCCAGAGCCCACTGACATGAGCCCAAACTGGCCCAAACTAAACCCGCTTACCCTGCTTGCCCCTTCCTCTCTGTACAAACCACATCCAACGCCTCGCCCACAATTCTCCCCCTACCCCCGCCTCCTGACAGAGCCTGGCTCTGCCCCACGTGGCCTCCCCCAGGTGAGGAGCCCCTCAGAGCTGTGAGCATAGCAACCCATCTTTTCAATGGCAGTCATCTCCTGATATGCTAGCTTCACCACACCTGACTAATAATACAACCTATTAAAACAGGAAGAAGAGGGCAGAGGGAAGGAGGAAGGAAAAAGGAAAATGAATGAAAAGGGACTAAAGAAGCTAGGCTGCAGGGCTCATGTCTGTAATCTCAGTGATTTGAGAGCCTGAGGCAGGAGGACTGCTTGAGGTCCAGAGCTCCAGACTGACCTGGGCAACATGGCAAGACCCCATCTCTACAAAAAATTACAAAATTCAGCTGGGTGGAGTGGTGCACACCTGTAGTCCCAGCTACTTGGGAAGCTGAGGCAGGAGGACCGCTTGAGTCCAGGAGTTGAGGTTGTGGTGAGCTGTGATGATGCCACTGCACTGCTTTCCAGCCTGGGTAATACAGTGAAAGCCAGCGCTACTACAAAACTAATGTACAGCTTTCATATGAAAGCTATAACCCTATTACAGCACAAGAATATGAGGACAGGGGCAAGGGAGGGGGAGGATAGGTAGAGGGAGCATCTACGGTGCATCTTACAAGGGTACAGGTGAAACTTACTAAATGCAGAATATAAAGTCTGAACACAGTAACTAAATGCCATGAAGGCTATGTTAACCAGTTCGATGAAAATTTTCAAATTGTATATAAAACCAGCACATTGTACCCCATGATTGCATTAATGTACGCAGCTACGATTTAATTAAAAAAAAAAAAAAAAGGAAAAAAAATTTAGCTGGACATGGTGGCATAGGTACTCAGGAGGCTGAAGTAGATGATAGATTTAGCCTAGGAGTTCAAGGCTGCAGTGGGTATGCTTATGCCACTGTAGTCTTGGGTGACAGAGCAAGACCTGTGGAAAGGAAAAAAAGTAAAAAGAGGAAGAGGAGGGGAGAGCAGGAGAGAGGAGAGGAGGGGCGGGGAGAGGAGGGGAGGGGAGGGGAGGGCAGGGGAGAGGAGGGGAGGGGAGAGGAGGGGAGGGGAGAGGAGGGGAGGGGAGGGGAGGGGAGGGGAGAGGAGGGGAAGGGAGGGCAGGGGAGAGGAGGGGAGGGGAGGGCAGGGGAGAGGAGGGCAGGGGAGAGGAGGGGAGGGGAGGGGAGGGCAGGGCAGGGCAGGGGAGGGGAGGGCAGGGCAGGGCAGGGGAGAGGAGGGGAGGGGAGAGGAGGGCAGGGCAGGGGAGGGGAGGGGAGGGCAGGGCAGGGCAGGGGAGGGGAGGGGAGGGGAGGGCAGGGGAGAGGAGGGGAGGGGAGGGGAGGGCAGGGCAGGGCAGGGGAGGGGAGGGGAGGGATGGGGAGAAGAGAGGAGAAGAGAGGGCAGAGGGGAGGAGTAGATGGGAGAGAGGAGAGAAAGGAGGAAGAGGAGGGGAAAGAAAGGGAGGGATTAAAAAAAGAAAAGGAAAAGATAAAAAGAAGAGAAGGGAAAAAAGAAAAAAAAGAAAAAAGAGAGAAAAGGAAGGAAGGAGGGAGGGAAAGAAAAGAAAAAACGAAAGAAATAAAAGAATACAGAACGAGTCAATGAATAAGCAATCACCTACCTAAAACCTGCTTTTTCTTTGGATGGAAAAGGACTAACAGAGCTGCACAAATCCTCTTTTGCTTGGGCCGGGGACAATCACACAAAAGACATGGGTGGATGCTGTGTGACCAACAGTCCCCAATGGGGAGCCCTGACCTCTCGCAGCACCCCCAGGTTTGGGATCCCAGCCTCTCCTGGCCGCCTCTCTGATCCCTGCAGCCTCCCTCAGAAACCGGCAGAGAAGTGCGCTTTTCACCTGACTGACAGGACACATCCAGAGCCGAGCTGGATTACGGAACTGTATCAAACTATAAATAGGATCATACTATTTTTTAAACGACGTGTCGGTGCTTTTATTCATTAAGATTCAGATGCTATAGAGGGTACAGATGGACCTATTCCCCTCCTGGATTCCAAATAAAACACCCCATATGGGAGCAGATGGCTTTGTATAAATCAGATGACGGTTTACAGGGTGAGACAGCTTCATCAGAATTGTATTACAAGTGTGATCTTTGAGGGGTTAAGAAGTTCAGCTTTAACTGGCGGTAATATTCACATGTGAAGTTCCAGGTCCACATGAAGAGTGTCTTGGTCCTTGAGTCACCCTGCTAGTGACCTCTGCATACTGTTCCTTGCAGAGGGAGCTCCGATAATACACAGAAAAGAAGTGTGTTAGGAAGCTGAGCGTGGCTAGGCCCTGACTGAGAGCAGGCTCTGTTCACACGGGATTTTGACCATCCATTCTGGAAATCTCCCTGCTTTTACGGTTACCGTGGATAAAAGGGGTGGTTTGCTGATTGAAAACCACAGGATGGAAATGACTCCTGTTTGTGTACTCAACCCTAGCACGGGAAAGGTGAAAGTGGTTTCTGTTTTTTCTGAACTCAAGTGTAAAATGGGGAGCAGTCCTGCCCCTGGCATCTTGGCAGAGGACAGAACTAAGCTTCTCAGGGGTGCTTACAGAAGGCTGGGCATTCAGTGCTCACGGTGGGTGAGGTGACTGTCGGGAGCTTACAGGGTTCACTCTTTAAAGCGGAGGCACAAAAAATAATCAGCTTCCAGACTCAACTCTCCAGGTCTGGGGTGGTCCCTCCCTCCCAGCAAGTGACAGCCCCAGACCACTTAGCATGGCCTCTACCACACACGCAAGATGGATGTGGGGACAGGGACCTGTCTCCAAGAAATCAGTCTTCCATTTCCTTACCATGCCGGGTCAATTTCAGAGTTAACAATTTAAGTAAATATGAATCCAAATGACCGCTAGCCTTCCTCCTTGGGGGAAATTCAGGCAACAATACACAGAGGTTTAGAAGACCAGGGAAAGGATGGGGAGCATTCTCTTTTCCTTAGTTTCCTTCCAAAATCAGTAGTATGATTCCACAACGTCTACGGGCGTCCCAAAAGTCACCCCTATAGTCTCCATACAGAGGGAAAACGGGAAACTGTAGCTAAATGTACCTTTATTTACAAAACACTCGTTACAAAATTTTACAAAGAAGTGGCCAACAAGTAGCAAATTTTTTAATAACTATTTTTACTAAATGTAGTTCGCTACAATTTTAGCTAAATTTACTTAGATACAATTTTCCATTTTCCCTAGGTACGGTGACTTTAGAGGTGACTTTTGGGACCTCTTGTATTTATCTGTTTCATAGGATATACTGACTATTACTCGAAATCCTAACATGTAACACCTTTCCTCAAAAGACTCTGTAGAACATTCCTTTTAAGAAATGTCTCAATTAATAGTGGGGGGGGGGGGACCCAGTCAAGGGACAAGTCACACTGTATCCCTTATTCCTTACTTTTCTTCTTACCATTAAAAATAAAAGAAGGCAGCCTTCCATCTTCTTATTCCACATCTTCATCCCAAACTCCTGATTTTTTTCCCCAAGTTACTCCAGTATGGAAAGTAACCACCTCCAAGCCGGCTCTCACTGACCTGCCTTCACAGCCGCCCACCGTGGCTCTGAGGCCATTTTCAGCAGTCAAGACGCAGGGTCTCTGACAAGAAGTGTAGGGATCACCAAGAAATCCCCAAGTAAGGGCTTCAAGTTATGTCAGATAAAAATGAAAATTCAAAAGATGAGCATTCCTCCATGGTTGAAAATAGTGTGTTCCTAAATCCTAAAAATCAAAGAAGAAAATGCTTTTTGAAATTCTGTCTCCCAGACAAACATGCTCTAGACAAGGGGCCGGCGAACTTGGGACCACAGAGTAAATACAGGTCCCTGCCTGTTTTTGTAAATAATGTTTTATTGCCACACAACCATGCCGATTTATTTCCGTATTATCTGAGGCTGCGTTCAGCATTCATCTTATGTTACTAGTGGTGATGGATATCTTACAGGTCGCAAAGCCAAAAATATTTACCACCTTGCCCTTAAGTTTACAGACTTTGCTCTAGACTGAAAATCCATTTCTTTGACTCGAAAATACTTGGGTTTCTTTTCTTACTTTTTTGGTTATAAATGGAATGATCACGTAAGAACATTTTAATGACCATATTAATGAATTATTAATTGGGGTTTAGGGAGGAAAAAAGTCATGAGATCCAGAACAGGTAACTTAATTCAACCACAATCAATCTGTTGAATATGTATCAAGCGTTTTCAACACAGGCATTCCCTTTCATTGTGAAGGAAACGAAAATTTTCAATTTTTCCTTCCTGCTTTTTCTTTTTTTTCAATCCATTCTGTCTTTATTTTGCCTGGTCAAATAGAAAATACTTTAAAGATACCCCGTCTCAGACGGGTTTCCTACCCCGCACACATTACACCCATGTAAGTTACAGGTATTTGAGTATCTCAGATAATCTAAGAAGTTCACTTTACCCCTAGGCTTGATATCTACACTGTAGGATTAAGCCATTTGGAATGTACTTGATTCCTATAATATGTAGTGATTTTGCTAATGTTGTTCAGTTTTATTTCCTTGCCCAGAATGATTTCCATTAGCTGGCTTGGAGATTAGCAGCCTAATCTCCTAACAAGAGCTCTTCGATCAAACGGCCTGGAGTGGCCACATGCCTTGCCGGCTGCCGAGTGGCTGATTTAAGAGAAGGACGCAGAGTAGACATGCTCAAGTCCAGATAGCATGATTAATGGCCGATCCAACTTTCTCTGAACCGCGTATCATGACTTAATGGGAAACCCTGAAGAGATTAAAGGGGGGAATTACATTACCATGAATAATATAAAAAAGTGATATTCTGTCTAAAAAGCTTTTGAGTGCAAGTGTCTCGAACAAATATATTAACAGAGCTTAGAGCTGATTCAATCAGGTTGAACGCTCCCCAGAATTTATTTTGAAATAAGCTTTATATCGCTGGGATGTGAAGAATGAATTTGTTCGTGACTGGCAGGAAAGCTATTAACATGCAGATTCTAATTCTGCCTTTTGATTCTACAGAGGTTGTTTTGTTCCCCCTTTACTCCTGGCAACCTCTCCCAATCACAGATGCAGCACCCCTCCGCCAATCTCCATCTGCAATAATGCGCCAGCAAGATAAAATTTATTTTCTTCACTCTAACTTCTAAAAACTCTTATCTTTGTATCATCGAGGCATCGATAAGATTACTATGTTCCATAGCATGAACTGTGTCACGCTAACCCATCCATTTGGTGGA
The DNA here is from genome assembly GCF_027406575.1 of Nycticebus coucang. Lineage (NCBI taxonomy): Eukaryota > Metazoa > Chordata > Mammalia > Primates > Lorisidae > Nycticebus > Nycticebus coucang. The sequence continues at coordinate 175,671,883 of NC_069781.1, read as the reverse complement.
AGTATCAATTCATGGGTACATTCGGGGAGCAAAACGTGGTAAGACAGAGATTTGCTTTGCAAAAACTAGGCGCATGTTAACTTACAATTAAGCCGTGATGTTAATGAGGTTACAGTGTGTGACCAGTTAACGGGCTGCAGCCAAAAGGCAAATATTGAAATGAAGGCGTTTATTTTCAAACCAACAAACCTGAACTCAACCATTACAATAAGTCCCATTAGCATTCTAGTTATCGGGCAAAATAATTTCATCTCCAAAATTAATTAAATAAATTGGAATGACCTGGAATCGTTTCTGTGGCAAGCGGACGGAACGACACAGCGTGAAAGGCGAACTCATTTAGAGTCAGCTGCCCTGGCGGGGAGTATGTCTAAGTTGATGGGAAGAGAAAGTTAAAAATACGATCTATCTCGTAAGGCAAGAGGTATGCTCTTAAGGAGCCCGCAGAGAAATTTTAAATATACTCTAATTTAAAAATTTGTTCCCCCTACATTCAGCAATAGAAGGCAATTTAGATTTTTTTTTAAGCAGTGAAGGTTAGTAAAATACACGATAGCTGGATCAATGAGCGATGTCTAAGGGCTACTTCACGTGTGTGAAGAGAGTCCACAGTACAGTCGTGGTTCAAACAATGTCCATAAAGACCGTGGACTCAATATTTGTTTTCTCCCCAAATGGATAGATTAAGTTTTAATCAACAATGTGATGGTATTAGAAAGAAAGGACTTTGAGAGTTGCTTAGGTCATGAGGGCTCAGCCACATGGGATTAGGGCGAGAGAGAGAGAGGGGCGGGGGAGGGAGGGAGGGACCCTTTACCCCTTCCATGCTGCTGTGAGGGCACAGTGTGAAGATCGACATCTGTGAATATAACCCAGGAAACAAGCCCTCGCCAGACACTGAATCTCCTGGTGCCTTGATCTTGGATTTCTCAGCCATAAATTTCTGTGGATAATGCACCTATTTTATGGTATTTTGTTAAAGCATCCTAAAAGGGACCAAGCCATGAGGCTTTCTGGATTATCTAATGCTGCGGCCCCTAACCCCCTGCCTGTGGAGTGAGAGCCGTCCATGGCCTGTTAGGAACAAGGCCGCACAGCAGGAGGTAACGTGGCAGGCAAGGAGCACAGCTTCATCTCTATTCACAGCCGCTCCTCACTGTTCACATCACTGCCTGAGCCGCACCTCCTGCCAGATGAGCAGAAACATTAGATTCTCATAGGAGTGTGGACCTGTTATAAAACCACACAGGGGAAGGACCTAGGCTGCCACTCCCGTGAGAATCTAGGGCCTGATGGTCTGAGGTGGAGGCATAATGTGCTTGAACCATCCTGAAACCACCCCCATCCCCATCTGTGGAATAACCGTCTTGCATAAAAGGGCTCCCTGGTGCCCACTGCTCCCTGCTCCTCTGATCTAAGGAATAAAAAGCAGAAGCATCTGTAGCTGATACAAAACTTGGTGCAGCAGGCACAATATAGGTGCTGGAGGCTGTGACGCTTCACCACAGGGTCATTTAAACCTGGTGTTCTAGTGTACGCCCTGTTCACCTGAAAAATGAGCTGTGCTACTTTAGATAAGCATCTAACTTCTGGTGCCCCCTTTTTTTTTCATCTGTAAATGTGCAGTAGCGCCACCTTAGATCGCTAAGATGCAAAATGCTGACTGTAGTGTCTCCCAGGTAAAGGCCCAATGACAATCTCACTCTATCCCCTCAGGCCGAATCTGGCAGACCTTCCAACAAGTCTGGTATTTCTTTGCATCTACAATTTGTCCAAATTTTCTATGCTTTTCTAGGTAATGTGTCAGCAACTTCTATCTTTAGATGGAGCTTCAATAAATGCGGTCCATGGACCATCATAGCAGCAGAACCTTATACCAAGACCTAAACGCACAGACTCCTAGACCCCAGCCTGAAAGCGGTGATTCAGAATCTTTGGGGAGTGGGACTTGGAATTGATATTAAACTAAGTTCCCAGTTGAGTCTTAGGGATCCACACATACCGAGACTTACTTAGTACAACCAACAGGATATAAACAATGGAATCATAAAAGCCATATTTCTTGGGTACACTGATGGCCATTCCACAGTATGTGATAGCACTAGAAACCAAGGCAACTATGAGTCTCAAATTCTTTCGAATCACCTCCTTCCCTCATTTTCTTGGCATGATCAACGTTGGCAGCTTTTCAGGCCCTGAAACTGGCTGTAAACAGGACCAGGCCTTAAAGTCCTGATCACACTACTCTTTTCTCTAGATCCTGGGCCCGAGTCCTTCTGTCTCATCTCCTTCTGTTCCCTTTTCATGGCTCAATTCCAACCTCACCTCCTCAGGGAGGCCCTCTGTGCCTCCTGCGCCAAGTTAGAGTCTATATTGGTACCATACATTCTTCATCACAGCAACTAATTACACAAATTATTTTAAGACTGCCTTTTCTTCTTCCATGAAAACTGACAGAGGGTGGTGACTGTTTTTTTTTTTTTCTCCTTCTCTACCATAACATTCTTTGTGCCCAGCGTGAAGCACATTACACACTGAACTGTACCAACTCCCTCAAATGTATATTTTGAAATCCTAAACCTCAATGTGACTATATTTTGAGATAGATATTTGTCTTTTGAAAGATAGTTATGGTTAAATTAGATGATAAGTGTACGGCCCTATGCAATAGGTCTGCTGCTCTTATAAGGCCAGGAAGAGGTACCATGGGAGTGCAATAACAGAGGGATGGCCACGGGAGGACACTGCAAGGAGGCAGCCACCTAGAAGCCAATGCGTGAGGCCTCAGGAGAAATCCACCCTGCCAGGGACTTCACTGTGCACATCCAGCCTCCAATACCTTTCTGCTATTTTAGCTCCCCAGTCTGTGGGATGATGTCATAGCAGCCACGGTGGGCTAATACGGTCCCTGATTCATAATGGAGGCTCAGTAACCGTTTAATGGCCAACCATGTCTATTCCTGGGCACTTCTGTGCTCTCCCCACTCTTGCTATATCTTGAGGAAATAAAACTGTTGAACTCACAAGTGGATTAAAAGAAACAATCTGAAGATACTCTGTGAGTAGTAGGCACAGTCGTCATGCAGATAACCTCTTCCTCTGAAAGAGCAACTGGAACCAACACAATGTCCCTGAGCCGCAATGGACCTTCACTTAGTCCGAGCAGCTCTCCTAAAAAATCCCTGACTTTTTAAAACACCCCTAGCCAGAATGTCAACAATGGTAAAGAAAGTTTCATTAATTACACAATGAAACCACCTTAGACTGTCCTACAGTGCTGAGATTTAACCTTCTCAGGGAATCAGAATCACACTGGTGACTCCTGGGTTGTCTACTTAGAAAAAGAATCCTTAATAAGAATGGAAAATCCATTCCTGTTTAGCTTGTTTTCTTATTCCAGAAATAATCCCATTTTTAATGATCTCATTTTAACCCATTGTGCATTTCAATGAGTTAGAAAACGTCTTTGATGTCACCTCTCTGTTTAAATTAGCAGCTCTGTGGCATTGGCATTAACTTAATTCACTCAGCCACGGTTTCCTCATCTGGAAATGAGGAACCAACTACCTAATAAAATGAAGATAATATCTACTTAAACAGGGCTGGTGAGAAGATTAAATAAAGGATCCAAAAGAACTCAGCACAGTCCTCTCAACATACTGTAAGGATGACTGTGTTATTACTAGGGAGTTAGATTTTATTATTAATAATTAATATACCATTAGTGCTTGTTGAAAGATGTCCATGGCTTAACGATTATAATCAGAGAGTATACCACTGTCACTTCTTTATTTCCTTACCAAAATATTTGCTCTCAATTTTTTATTCATTGAAAAGTAAGAGTTTGTGCTAAATCTTGCCCCACATATTTGAGTAAGTTAATGTACGGATATTTTAAAAGTAGAAAACATAGGTTTCTGCTAGGCTAGTCTTTTCTTAGCCTAGTAACCTCTAAGCTGTACCACTGGGAGCTTTGAAGCTGAGGGATGGAAGTCTACGCATGGACCCTCTTCCATCACAGCCTTCTCATCAAAATCTCTTCTTTGACAAGAAATTTATGGCAGGCTGTTGAAATGTTAGTTTATTGATGATTAAACTGTCCTTGGTACAAATAAACAGGGTTTTCTGAATGACAAGCAGCAAGAAAGGGCACCCAGCAGGCCCAGAGGGATGGACAATTCATGGTGCGTTCAGTTTTCATCCGTGCATTGCCAGTACACCCAGGGGATCTGACAGGTTTCTGTCTTGGGGATGGATGTTCCCTCTACAATTCAGGGAGCACCAAAGGTGGGGTGTCGGGCTGTACAGGCTGGAGGCCTCATCATCACCGAGGATTCAACATTGGGGCCTCGATTTTGTACTCTTTCTGGATGCAGTATGTTTAATACAAGGCTCAGGACAGAATGTGGCAACCTTTAATAAGTTTCCAAGTCCAGGGTCCAGACCTCTGTTTAAAGTGTTGCGTGCAAGTTCCAATGACCAAGTGTTACCTCTGTGCCCAGTTTTGATCTATCAACAGTCTCCCCTTCCCTTCTCTTTTTGTAGGAGAAAGGAACATTCTTTAGTAGAGACTCACAGTGTGTGCAGATGTCTGCTTTTCTCTCCCTTCTAAGCCCAGAGGGAGATTATACTTTGCTGCTCTCTGTGAGGTCACGTGACTGGTCTGACCAATAGCTGTTGGGACGAGATGACCCCTGACCCTTCAGAACAAAGCACTTAATTGCTGTTGTGTCTCCCTCTAGTGGCTGCATATGCCATATGGTGCTGGCCTGAGACCATGGACACTCCACTGGCCGGGGCCCAAGTGACTGTGTATGCAGCGACCCCGGCAGCCCACGCCACTTGTGAAGAATGAGCAACGAATGAAACATCTGTGCTGTGCTTAAATAGCATCCCTTCCAACACTTTTATACGAAAAAAGAAAAAAATGCTTGCTATTTTGCTTCCACTATCCTCCTCCTATTTCAATTCTGGTTCTGGCTACAGAAAGAGATTAGGCCAATGTCCTCAGAGATCAGCCTGTGATGGCTCCCGGGCCCCGCGTGTGGGTTTCCACTGAGGGTCCCATCTTGATTTTCTCTGCATTAAGACAGACAGACAGAAAATGAAAGCACTTGGAGTTTATTATCTTCACTTCTTGCAGAAATGTCTTCCCTGAATTACGATTTGAGGTTATGCCAGTTTAGACGGGTCATATGAGAGCTGTCTACTCCAAATGCGGTTCTGTGTCTTTTCTGAAATAACAGTTGAGCACAGCTCTGCTCGCTGGAGTACCCACGGCTTCACACGTGAAGCAGCCACCTGGTGAAAAGTTCAATTGCAGGGAGACATTCTCCTCTGAAGATTGGCTTTTGTTACATAGTTTCCACTCCTTGGCAAGGTGGTTTGTTTCCAGCTTTAACCGTAAGGAATCTTAAAACCAAATTCCACCCACTATTGCCATCTTTAGGTTGCCTTCTTTCTCTCCTCCCTATTTTAAGACCCTATATGATGTTTTCCAGCTGAAGAAGGAAAGACCCATCACCTGATGCAGAGTCTAAGTCTCCTTCATACCCAACGACGCACATTCAGGAAAGTGCCACCAGGAGACCACTGCGTAGATTCATCTACCCAGCAGCATTTATGGAGGGCCTGGAAGACACCTAGTGGATGGTTTCTGTTGGCTTAACATTTCCGACCCTGAGATGTTCAGTGGGAATTTGGGAGCCTTCCCTAGGACGTATTGCTTTAGAATCACCCTGAAGATTAAACCCAGCTTCACACTTTTTGTATCCTCTATTTAGGGAGGCTCCTTGGTAACTGACTTGGAACCAAGATGCCAAACCAGGAAAAAAGGCCCCACCTTTGTGGAAAGAAGTATGGAGAACCTTCAAATTAAAAGTGGACCTTCCATTTGCTCCCGCAATCCCATTACTAGGTGTCTACCCAGAAAAAAAATATCATTTTTTTTTTTTTTACAACAAGGACATTTGTATGCTAGTATGTTTATTGCTGCTCAATTCCAAGACCGTGGAAATCAACCCAAGTGCCCAACAACCCATGAATGGATGAACAAACTGGTATATGTACACCATGGAGTATTATTTGGCCATAAGAAAAGATGATGATTTTATATCTTTTCCATTTACCTGGGTGGAGGCGAAACACATTCTTCTTAGTAAAGTATCACAAGAATAAAAAAAAGTATCCCATGTACTCTATACTAATATGAATCCAATATATAAACACCCACAGGAAAGAAAAAATACAAGTACAGTCTAGGAAAGGGAAGGTGGGAGAGCGATCGTTGGGATCTCACCTAACATGCACAGCATCAGAGTGTTCTGCACACCCTCATGTGAAGGGCTCAACCACAACTTGGACTTCACCTTAGAAATGAAACAATATAACCTAAACATCTGTACCCTCATATCAATCTGAAATTTTTTTTTTAAAAAAAAGGAAAACAGAAAGAATAGACCCTACCAGTCCTTGACTGATTCTTAAAAAGAGAGAAAATTTGACTACTTTTATTGCTCTTATTAAGAAATGAACATGTGTTAACAACAGGATACAAAATCAGAAATAGAGGGAAGGAATAAGCAGAACCAGTGGTAAGAAATACTACTTACTAGCACATTTTCTGAGTTCTTAATTCTTAACCCACTGACATATATCCCTGGGAGGTGGGGGTTATATATAATCGCTATAAATAGTCAGAGGCGAAAAATGTAGCCACTTACAGATGAAGACCCGACATCCACCAAGGCTAGATTGATAATTCCACGACACGTTTCCCAGCCAGAGACAGAAGCAGAATTTGATCCCACATTCATTAACTTTAAACAACTGCACCTATGCTATTTAGAGACAACGGTCGTAGATGTTTCAGGGTGCTTCTCTCAGACTCTTTCCTATGTGTTTATTTTTCTAACAAGAGCGTATTTACGTAGTACGTACAATTTTGTAAACAGCTCTTCGCATTTGAAATAAATTTCAGTTCTTGAGATACATTTAAGTTCTCTGAGTGTTCTACAAGTCTTTAAAAGGTCCAAATTAATTGTATCTACCCATTCCCCGCTCAACTTAGCCCACAAAGATCATCATAATAGGAAAGGACATGAATTCTTATAAAAATCTCCATGAGTTAAAATAAATGTAATAAATAAAATAAGTGTAAGCTTATAGAAACCCACAGAAACTCAGAGGTGAAGCAGGGGCTAATAGAGGCGCAGACTGTAGCCACTGAAGGCTGATGGAGACAAAGGGGCATTTCATGGTTAAAGACCCTCAGCAAACATCAGCATTAATGAGCAATTGTCAAAATGACATCTTGGTTAAGAGTCAAAAATAAGGCTAATCCTTTCCTATTTTTTTACCCAAAGTCAATGGTTTTCATGAGAACCAGTCATGAACATGAGCAGGGACAAATATATTGGTAATCAGCAACTGTGTTAGAATATCACACATAACACAAGTGTGGGAAAACCCCAGGCACGCCTATTGTCATGTTTAGAACCAAAGCTCAGAATCAAGATGGTACGTAAATGAATAAATGATCACCCTTCACAATCGGTGTATGAAAAGCACCTGGGCTCTTAAGTCCCTTTGTTTTCCTCTCTTTCTTTAATGTAAGACATTAATTCTGTCTAGGTTCTGTTGTTGTTATTTTTTCCAGCCCTGTATGAATACAGTAGATCCTCTATAAGTTGACAACCCCAAGGGACTGTAACAAACAGGTCGACATCTGGAAGTGGTCAACATAAGGAACTAGGCCTACTAGACTGATATGCCCACATGCTGCAGGTCCGGTCTGTGAACATTATTATTATTTTTTCAGACAGAGTCTCCTTTTCTTGCCCCTGGTTGACTGCCACGGTGTCATAGCACACAGCGACCTCTAACTCTTGGGCTCAAGTAATCCTCTTGCCTCATCAAGAACAATTAAAATTTCCCTAGTAGCTGGGACTACAGGCACCCACCACAACACCTGGTTACCTTTTCTATTTTAAGTAGAGATGATGAGGTCTCACTCTTGTTCAGGCTGGTCTCGAACTCCAGAGCTCAAGTAATCCGCCAGCCTCCCAGAGTGGTAGAATTATAGGCATGAGCCACCGCGCCCAGCCAAGTCTGTGGAAATAAGGTCAGCTTGAGGAAGTGGCCAGTGTAGGGACGTGGTCGGCTATGGAAGCCCTACTGTATATGAATACGTCGCTCTCTCCGACACCGAACATAGAGGCCAGAGAAAGGGCATTGGTAGAATAAAAAGAAGGAACATTGACTCTACTTTCTGAGGTTTCTGCGAGACTTGGAGCCAATGTCTCTTGTGTGAGGGTGGAAGGGGAAGCTGCAAAGACTGTGAAATGGAAAATGCTCACATTTAAACACAGGGGGGTGTCACAAATTTACACTGGATCTGATCTTATCTATGAGGAGAGAGTTGATTGCACAATACAAGCACATTAATAGCAAGAGAAAGAAAACAAATGCATTTTCAGTGCCACGTATCAATGTTCTGGGGGTCACCAGGGCGGTTAGATTACCTATTGTGCTACACCCTAACATTAGCATTAGTAACTGTCATCCGCCTATCTTTGGTGTGTGTGCGGGGGAACGTGCTTTGGCAAAGTACAGAAATTCCATTTCCCAGAGAGCCACTGCAAGTACAGTCTGTACTCAGTACATGTATGCAACCCGCCCCCAACACACAGAAGAGCTCAGGAACTTTAAAAGATGCGTGTGTGTGCACCCTAAAATATAATGACAATGAAGTCCTGCTTCTGTCAACAGGAATTAACAAAATATTTTGCATTTACTCTTTGTCTCCTTTCTCCCATGCAGAATTGCTTACCAGAAGAGAAATGTTCACTTTAAAATTCTACTCTAACCTCCCCCCCAAATAATGCCAGAAGTTTTCCTTCTAGAACTACAACAATAGCTTCTATGACAAGATCCCCCAGCAGAGAAGGGAGAGTCCCAAGTTTTTTTTTGGTAACTTCAATTAATCCTCATAAAAAATATTTAGTCAGGAGCACAAGGCTCATCACGGTCACCATGGCTTTGTCCTTGTACCTTGTTAGTAATCTAACCACGGGAGTCCAGTTCAAGGTCATACTTATTGAGTGCCTAGTATGTGTTATACACTGAGAAATCTAGAGGAGAAATAGACCAAGCAAATTCAATAAACTGCAATTAAAGGCCTCGGAGCAAGGCAGACACGAGCTATCAAGATGCAAGTTCCTGGGTGGCGCCTGTGGCTCAGTGAGTAGGGCGCTAGCCCTGTATGCCGAGGGTGGCGGGTTCAGGCCCAGCCCCGGCCAAACTGCAACAAAAAAATAGCCGGGCGTTGTGGCAGGCGCCTGTAGTCCCAGCTGCTTGGGAGGCTGAGGCAGGAGAATCGCGTAAGCCCAAGAGAGGTTGCTGTGAGCCGTGTGATGCCACGGCACTCTACCCGAGGGCGGTACAGTGAGACTCTGTCTCTATAAAAAAAAAAAAAAAAAAAGATTCAAGTTCCTTAAATACCATGCAACACAAAATTCTAACTCCTGCCATGAGACACTTCCTCGTTCCCTGAATTGCTACCTTACCAAGACCCGTTTACCAATTTATCCCGTAGCCCCAAGAAAGGCATTGCTTTGCTTACTGTCCAGAGTGGCTATTTCAGGTAATGGACGAAATTGCAACAGAAGAAACGTATAAACAAGATAAGTTTTCAAATGCATCTCATAGGTACCATTCAGGACAAAATGAGCAGAAATAAACAATCGCCCAATATCTGGTGACATATTTTATGTTTCCACCCAATGCCTTTCAGGAAGGTAGCAGCAAAGAAAACGTTCCTAAATCAGGGTTTTCAAATCAGATGCTGGTATTAGAAATAAGATTAACCCCAGTCCCTTAACAATCAAATTTATGACTAGTAAAGGGTTATGAAAAATTCTATCTCGATATCAAAGGTGGGAAACACAAAGTCTTCGGAGGCATATGGTGATAAACTACAGCTCGGGCAATAAGCTCGGGCAACAGAATGAGCAGTTCAAGAGTTCAGAACACACTCGTCTGAAAGGTGCTCAGTTAGAGAGGAGGGCAGGCTACGGACAGAGGCACAGGGAGGTCACCCTGCAGCCATTACATCTTCATTACAATGGGAAAGGTGGCGGCCGAGTGCAGACTCCAGGCCCCTACTTGCATACCACACAGAGGTTTAGGAATCACGGGGAAATTAACATACTAAACAAACATAACCGTCTAGAGTGCTGACGGCCATACCTGGATATTGTGATCAGAGCTTCCCAATACAACACTAGACATCAGAATAAATGTGATATGAACATTCCCCCAACCCTTGCCCTGCCTTCTTCTTCTTTTTTTTTTTTTTTTTTGGTGTGAGTGATAGATTAATTAAAGATTACAATCTATCTTCTTCAGAAGGCCAGGGAATGGACTTGCAATCAGCAACTTAATTTTCTTTTCCGTAACTGCCCAACTTAAATTTGTTCTCCCAAATAAAATAATTTCCCCCATCCATCCATGCAGCTTGAAATACCACGTTGGAAGGAGACAGTGTTCACGATTTGCCCTGCAACTCAACCCTCGTCTTTTCAGTTCACAGGAATCAGGGGAAAGGTGAATTTCATTTACTGATTATCAGCAGGTCTCCCGAGAGACGGGCCAGAGCTGCTGCAATGGGAATGCAGGCCCAGACTCGCACCTTCGACACCCTTCCTAAGGCTGAAGCCAGAGGCTTTTCCATCTGGGGTGGCACCAACACAGGGGTGGACAATTCTGATCCTTATGAACCCCTGATCCCCTCCCCTCCAAAGCCAGACAGAACTGTCTGCCTTGTTCCTGCCTGCGGGTGAGTTTTCATAGGTGGGCTGGTTTCCCGTTGTAACATAGTTCAGCATGCCAGCCTGACCCACTGGAGTACAAGACGCAAATGGAAAAGTAAATCACACACTGCTGATGAGGAGGCTAAAAACAACGACTATAATTTTTTTGGAATTGAAAGGAAGGAGGTGTCACAGTTCTAAGTTCAGTATCTGTAGGCAGTGAGAAAAGTGGTTCCTTCTCGTAGGGGGGAAATGAATTAGGACAGCCTTCATCTACCCACCTAGAAAATGTATTTTATTAAATTTAAATTTAAATACTAAACAAACACAACTGTCTAGAGTGCTGACTGCCATAATTAAATGTCATATATTCTCAGGTCATTTTAAGGATTAAGGATTAAGTCAGATAATAGATAAATGATGGCAGGAAAGAGAGGGAGGGAAGGGGAAAGGAGGAAAGAGGGAAGGAGGGAGGGAGGGAAGCCATTAGCATTGATATTTGAAAGACTAGACCCTGCAGCCAGCACATAGTAGGTGCTCTAAATGCCTCCTGTTGTCATCACACTGAGATCTATGATCACATTACATGGACACAGAAATTAAAAGAGAAAAATAATCCGCATAAACCAGAGACAAGTCACGTCTTCCTCCTGAGTTTTCCCCCATCATTCTCCTCATCACAATTGCCAGCATCGGAGATCACACCTTAGCTGACGAAACTGCCACAACCCCTCACTGAGATTACTTTGCACGGGATTGCACTGATTCTACAATCACACCCGGTGGGGAAGATGGGAACAGCAGGGTCTCAGCCACCACCGGCACTGTGAGGAGCACAGTAAGGCAGAGTCAGCTGACAGCCCCGCCCCTAGACACAGTTGGTCATCACGAAGTCATCTGGTGGAGAAGCTCAGGCCACCCAATTACCCAGTAAAACGTACAGCTCCAAGGAGGATAGGACATTCACACTAAAAACTTCATTTAAGTAGGGACAGAAGTGAGGAGAATGGCACCAAATCATGTCCAGTGACATTTCTGAATGCATGTGTACTCTGAGGGCTTATGTCATGGTGCACGTATCTTAAACTTCAGGATAATAATAACAGCCTAGTGTACACACTGGGCTGCGGTAAGCACTTTATAAACAGGTGCTTTAAACTTCCAAACAACTTCATTACGGCTCCCAGTACCATTACTAAGGCCGAGAGTACTCAGACATAACCTTGACAAAATAGTCAGTCTGTAGCCGGTACAACAGGCACTGTGCATAGGGGATTTCATGGCCCACTCTCAACCCCACTTGACTACGGAGCAAACTCGAAGAAAGCCTACATACTTGGCTCAAGATTTCACCTCCAAGAAGCATCAGGGATGGATTCCCTCCATGCACGTTGGGTTCTGTTTTTTCTCTGACCCTGCTGCTGATGGAAACAGCGCTCAGAAGTTCTGAATGCACACTGGACAAACAGCAGGAGCTTAATGATTACAGGAAGAAGAGATCATTTCAATCTCCTTTATTCAATAACAGTCAGAAGGTATCAGCCAAGGTAGGAGTCTTTTACAGAAATATTTCAAAGGTTCGTGGCACAGACACAAAGTCTTATTTCCGAGGGGCCTTAAACGTCCCTTTCCCTCTGTTTCAAGGCCGGGTGGGCCCAAAGGGCATCAGGGGTGGCACAGGTTGCATTCCTCCTACACCGTAAAGCCAGCAGTTAGAGCTGCTGCAGGGAGACAGGAGGACATAAAGCACCAAGCGATTACTGTTATCTCCCGACTCAGACAGAGAGGCTCCCGGAGACCCGACCCAGCCTCAGTCTCACCACTGCCCACTCCGACTCGGATGGAGAAGGCACAGCTGGCAGGTGACCGTATCTCCCTGAGCACATCCTGTGTCTACCTGCAGCGTCTCTTCAAACAACATGAGGCCGCTCTCAATCCAGGGGAGGGATGACACCGGAAGACGGAAAGAATGAGGCATAACCGGAGAATTTCACCAGCAGACATGAACTTGGGGGTTGGGGGAGTGTCAGTCTATACTCTCAAAACATAAAGCAATATTGCAGGGCCTTCTTCTAAAACATGTAGTTTTGACAAAGTCGCTACTTAATCTTCAATGGGGGACAACTGGCCTCCACGCAGGGCCATTACCTCTCTATGACACCAGAGCATCTTTCTGAGTTCCCAGGACATTTTCCATACCTTCTCCATCCCTGGGTCCAATGATGCCAAAATGTCACTTTCCATTTTTTTTTTTTTTTTTTTAAGAGTGAAATGAGGGGCGGCACCTGTGGCTCAGTCGGTAAGGCGCCGGCCCCATATACCGAGGGTGGTGGGTTCAAACCCGGCCCCGGCCCCGGCCAAACTGCAACCAAAAAATAGCAGGGCGTTGTGGCGGCCGCCTATAGTCCCAGCTACTTGGGAGGCTGAGGCAAGAGAATCGCTTATAGCCCAGGAGTTGGAGGTTGCTGTGAGCTGCGGGAGGCTACGGCACTCTACCGAGGGCCATAAAGTGAGACTCTGTCTCTACAAAAAAAAAGAGTGAAATGAGACGCTATGGACATCTAAATTAAAATTGAGTTTCCAGGGAAATCGCAATCGTCATTTTTCACTAAGAGTCTGCTGATGGTTCTCAACTGGTTGTTTCAATGTGCTATCAGGATTTTATTATAAAATATAAGTGGGGCTTATAATAACAAAGAACAGCTAGGATCTATTGAGCCCTTATACTGTCCCAAGCACTCGGCAAGCTGATTACTGTCCTTAGCCGACTTAATCTTCACAATATTCTCAGAAACATACAGTTTGCCTATTTTGATACATGAGAAGGCTGAGAATGAGCCTCCTGTCTGAGGCTGCACAGGCTAAGACAGGCGTCCTCAAACTGCGGCCCGCGGGCCACGTGAAGTGGTGTGAATTGTATTTGTTCCCGTTTTGTTTTTTACTTAAAAATAAGATATGTGCAGTGTGCATAGGAATTTGTTCATAGTTTTTTTGTTTTTTTTTTTTTAAACTATAGTCTGACCCTCCAATGGTCCGAGGGACAGTGAATTGGCCCCCCGTTTAAAAAGTTTGAGGATGCCTGGGCTAAGACATCTAGAATATCCGTACTTCAGATTAAGTAGTAGCCAGATAATTATAAATTCCTTAGTAATTCAGGGAATTCAGTGATTCTAATATAAATTTCCCAATGTTACTGATTCACAATATTGACTTTCTAAGAACTTTCTTAGCATTCAAAGAGTTACCTTTTAATTTTAAATATGTATAGGGTTATGACAGTGAATCTGTCATTGTTCTAGTTACTGAGATTCTAACTGTTAACAAGATAGACACATATATGTCCTCCTGGGGCTCACAGAGATGACAGCAATAATGATCACGTTAGCTAAGTGTGATTATGGGGATCTAGAAAGTTCTTTTGCTCTGTTGCCCCAGCTACAGTACAGTGCCATCATCATAACTCACCGCAACCCCAAATTCCAAGGCTCGAGCCATCCTACTACGTTAGCCCCCTGAGTAGCTGAGCCTGCAGGTGTGTACCACCATGCCTAGCTTTTTTATTTTTTTGTAGAGACAGGGTCTCTCTGTTACCCAGGCTAGTCCCAAACTCCTAGCCTCAGGTGATCCTCCCATCCTGGCCTCCCAAAGTGCTAGGATTACAGACGTGAACCACCACACTCAGCTGGGATCTAAAAAGTTAGAGGGAACATTTGGGGGGATCCTCCAACTTCACTCTCTAATACCAAGAAAGCCCTTTCTGCAGGAAATAACATTTACGCCCAGACCTAAGGATGGGTTGAAGCTACGTCTAGGCAATATGGAAGCAGAGGGACCATTTTCTTTCTTTCTTTCTTCTTTTTTTTAAAATTTAAGGTTAATGTGAGGATACAAACAATTAGGTTACAATGTTTGCATTTGTTAGGTAGAGTCCTTCCTGTAGTTGTGTCCCTGGGACAATTTTCAGAGTAGAGAAATTGCTGATTTGGCTCTCAGGCCTATAATTTTCTCAGTGATACGTCACTATTTCTCACACTAGATGTCTTTCAAATCTTTAAGCCCACCTTGGGAAATCTTAGGCGTTAGCTGTGCTGTTAACTCATCCAAAACCCTCCATACTAGTAGTACACGATGAGGGGAGACACCCCTGTTCACTTAAGTGGGGAGAGGGGCCAAACTCTGCCTGCCGTGCCAACTCTGTGCCACTTGTGCCAGTCGCCAAACAGCACCCCACGCTCACGCCACGCGGTGCATAAATGCCTCCCCCACTCAGGGAATTGTGTGCATCAAACTAGAGGATGGCCAGGGAAAAGGAACAATTCCTGAGAGAGAGAGAGAGAGAGAGAGAGGGAGAGAGAGGGAGAGAGAAAGCTTCTCTCCCTTGTCCGATTTTCACGCACACCTAATGAGGGCAGACACACCAGTTCTGAAGATCCTTTCAGTGTGGGCTTCCAAGAGCAAACTTCAAAGATTTTGTCAGGGAAGACAACGTAAAATGAGTCAACAACAATGGATGGGCTAAAACTAAACACTTCTCCCTACCTTCACCAAAGATGTTTCTTTTTCTTTTAATTGTGCACACACAGTGACACAGAATTAGTGGGACAGCTCCCTCATCCAACTAGCACAATCGCTTTGGAAAGAATCTGCAGGAGCTCATTTGCTTGGAGCCGGCAGTTCTACTTCAGAGACTCTACCCTGAAACATAATTCTACAGAAGAAGGTTCTGCAGAAGGGTCTTTGGTACATATAACTGCAAACGTCAGGATCAGTCCACACTCTGGCAATAGAGCAGTTGTTAAATAAACCATCTGTGGGCAGAAGGAAACACATCCCTAAATAACATGGAACCGTTGAAGATATACTGTTATGTAAAAATTAAAAATTGAATGCTGGCAAGGTACAGTGGCTCATGCCTGTAATCTCAGTACTTTGGAAAGTTCAGGCAGGAGGATCACGTGAGGCTGGGCATTTGGGACCAGCCTGGGCAACACAGTGAGATCCATTTCTACCAAAAAAAAAAAAAAAAAAAAAAAAAATATATATCTATTTAGCTGAGTATTATGGGATGTACCTATAGTCCTAACTACCAGGTAGGCTGATGCAGGAGGAAAACTTGAGCCCATAAGTTTGAGGCTGCAGTGAGCTATGATGATGCCACTGTAGTCTAGCCTGGGTGACAGAGGGAGACCCTGTCTCTTTAAAAAAGCAAACAACTAAATGCTAAACTTCGTATAAGCATAAATACAAAATACTAAGAAAATGAAGAATCATGGGGATAGTGGGAATAGGAAACATATAAACGGTGGCAGATACATTCCAAGCTTTGACAACTCTTATCTGTAAAAACAATTTCCCCTGGAGAAGAAACACCTCACTTGGAGACCTAGATGGTCCCCCACAGCCAGAGTTCGGGTCCATTTTGTTGCCATATGGTATCAAGGAACCATTGCAATCTGTAAGGCCATTTGTCCAAGTTGGCATTTACACTTTTTAGAAGGGGTCATTTGACTCATATCGGGCTTCCCCACTGGATTATAAGTCTGCTGAGGGCAAGGACACACTTGGTTTCACTCACTACTGCCCTTCAAGGGCCGAGCATTATGCCTGACATATAATAAGTTTTCAAACGAATGAAGGAAAATAGCATGTCACCTCATTCTCAGAAACATCACTGGTAACCAGTAATACATAAAACAGCCTTTTTATGACTGTTTCTTATTACATCCTTCAGAGCTACCACACAATCCATTACAACTTAAAATTCTTCAGAGGGTCCAGGCCATACGGTGCAACTATTCTGCTTCTCAGTGGACTTGTCTGTTCTGAGGACTGAACACTGATCTTTTTTTATACCTCTTGCCCAGACTCCTTTCTAAGAGGCCTGGTGAGTCACACCTACAAATAATACAATTTCCTTAAATGGGTTTTTATTAACCCACTATAAAGGGGCTTACTTTCCAGCCTGATTCTGGTATAGAATCACATGATAGAAGACCTCCCATCCTGATCTTAACTGAAGTATCCTAGCAGACCCCCTATCTTAACTTAAGCAATCTTTTCTACTGAGTCCAGATCTCTAGACAAAGCTTAACTTTGTCAACCAACTACCAAGTAAAACTCACCTATGACTTTTGCCCCACCACCACATCAAGATGTCCCAAACTCACCTATGATTTTGCCACCACCAGCATGTCAAGATGTCCCACCTTTTCAGACCACATCAATGTGTATCATTCACAAATTGATTTATGGTTTTACCTATAATTACTGTCTCCATGAATTTCTAAAACAGAATTAAAACCTGGCTGCGTTGGGCACCTTTGCTCAAGACATCTTGAGACCATGTTCTCTGGGCCATGGTCACACATACTAGGCTCAAGATAAACCTCTTTAAATTATTGTAAGGATTTAGATGTTTTTCCCATTAATAATTCTGAGGGTAACATTTTTAGAAAATAAAAAGATGTATGTTGAATACTCCACAATACTCCATGTTTTGAATACTCCAAACATTTGATCAGTGTTAGCAGGGGCCTGAAGTAGTAACTCCGGGCAAGAACTGGTGACTCAGAGGTTCTCCGTTGCCAAACACAGGCAGAACCCAGAAACTTTTGGCAACCAGATAAACGCAAAGACCATATACATTCCCTTAAGAAAATTAAAGAGGCTCAGCCAGGATACCCACTTGAGTCAACTGCTCCCCTCCCAATTTCTTCATGAGGTGTCCAAGTAGACAAAGATTTCCCAAAGTTTTATGCCAGAGAACCGTCCCTGCTCAAGGCTCAGTGTGGCCATAGAATCACTTAATGAAGAAACAGACTCAATCCCAAGTTCAGAGCCTGACTCAAGAGGTCCAGAGTGAAATGGGGAGATGTGTGTTTCTCACAAGCTGCTCCACAGGATTCTGATTCACATTCAAGTTTAAGATATGGTCAGAGTGGGTAGTGCCTGTGGCTCAGTGAGTAGGGTGCTGGACCCATATACTGGGGGTGGTGAGTTCAAACCCAACCCTGGCCAAACTGCAACAATAAAAAAAACTTAAAAAAAAAAAACAAAACAAAAAAAGATACGGTCATTTTATTTAAAGGTTTGGTGAGTGGGTGTTTTGACTGGTATTCCCACCACTAACTTTTAAGTATTTCTTTGAATAACATGCATTAATTCGATAACATGTGCAAGCAGTTTGCAAGGGTTCTGTTTAACTGGTTAGGGTGCACACCTGTAATTCACCGCACTGAACACTCTGCATACAACGCGTTCTTCTTAAAATAACCTTCAGAGCCATCTTCCTCTCTTCCTAGGAAATTCACACATTAAAAAAAAAAATCATCATTTCCATTTTAAAATGACAATAATGTTAAAATGTAATTCAATGCAAACATGATTTTATAACAAAGGGAAAGGCAGACTGGTGAATGTCTCTTGCAGTATGAAGCTAACAAAATTCATAGTTCCAACAGGTCTTCTGCTCCCGAAGGCATCAGGAGAGAGAAAAAAATGTTCCCTACTCCCGCAAACACCATTTATGAGCTAAAGACCCTGTCCCTCAGGGAGGGCAGGTCCTGCCCAACTCAAAACTTACTTGTTACTTGCTTTACTTTTGGGGAGGGCAGGAAAGGGCCAGAGACTGAACAAGTTACTCCAGTTAGCAGGTTTAAATGATTTGCTATAATCTGATTCTGCTTATCCAACTTTGTACATTTGGGAAAAATTTAAAGGAATGGTAGCAAAATACAAAAGATGATTTTTGATGTAAGATGACAATGTATTAGATGAGATAGCCAATATAATCACATCTTCATTTGTACAATCGTTTAAACAGGGAGCGTAATTTAATCAAAAGAAAAGACATACTGTTATCTGTCTTGGGGCACAAGCATGTTCTCCCTGCTCTCACTATGCTTCAAGAAAAACTCCAGGATTAAAGAATGCTGAGAGTCAGTGTTTAGGCTAGACGGCCCAATTGGGACATTTGTTTCCGTTTGTCCAATTTGTGACAGCACCATGAACAAGTAGGAAGTTTCTTTCCCAAAAACACACTAAGACTCAGAAACAACTCCAAAGACCCAAACCAAACTGAAAGGCAATCAGCATTAATAAAACAAAAACAAGTAACAGGGAAGTGATTAGCAGCGTGCACTGTCTGAAATTCCAGTTCCAAACTGGCAGAGCAATACCATCTCTCTGAGCCTCACTTTTCTCATGCACCAAATGAGCAAAAACCACCCTATGGAGCTGCAAAGATTTAGTGAGATAACATGTTGGAAAATGTTTAGCACAGTTCCTGGATCATTCCATACATCCGCTAAATGTTAAAAATTATTATTAGCACTTTCTCTATCAGCAGCTGAAGGCTAAGCTGTCCAGATTAAATTTCATGGGAGTGAAGAGTTTCAGCACCAATACAGAAGCATCAACCCAACTCTCTTAGACTTAGATTTGTAAAATCACGTGATTAGCGCCTCCTGTTATTTTTGCTTCAGTGAATCCCTTGGGATCACAGGTAGCACTATATTTAAGTATCACTGTTTGCCTTTATAACTATAGATATTTTATAGGATGCATTTAATATCATTCTGAGACAAGGTCCAAAAGTCTAAAGGAGCCCACAGGTGGGGAGGACACCTCAAAATAAGCAAATAAAATATGAAGCAAAACATCCCTGACACCCAGCTGAAGAAGTCAATAGGAGAGCTTCTCCCGATGAAGTCATTAATATGTTAGGAAGCATTTGATGAGGAGGTCACTAACCTCGCTGCTTCTTATTAAAATCTATATGATGGAAAGTTCTTTTCTGAGCTGTAATGCTGGGAAGGTGGCACTCTAAGGGCCCCGAGGTCCCAGGTTGCCTGCCTTCAACCCTTCCTGGTCCTCAAGTGAAGAACCAGCCTCTGAAATACAAATAGGCCTTTTCATTGCCCCCACAATCCCTAACTTAAAGTTCATTTTCACAAGCCAAATTTAAAAATCAATTAATAAATTACAACTGCCAAAGAATGTTAAAAAGCCCAAAGGCACCTCAGAAGTGCTTAGAAGAACAACAAAGCATTAAGCCCAAGATAAATGGGTTTACTATGTGTTTACTGTAATGTTGACTTAGTATCCCAAAGCAAAAATTCTCTTACCTCCACTTACCACTGCTTTCTATGATAATAGCAGCATTAATTTTAAAATGATCATGAATCAATCATGAAATCTGACTCTTTTTTTTTGTTTACTGGCAACAAAACACTCTAATTATCACCTTGAATAAGAAAAGCCTCTTTCTACATGGGCTTGGGTGAGAGCAATCTTCTGCTGTTTATTCTCTGCTAATTACCCCTCATGCAAGAGGTTGAAACAGAACTAGGCTGGGTTAGAATACCCACCCCTCTGTTCACTCCCTAGTCCTGGGACAGAGGCATTTAAATCTTTGCATAATGGAAGGAGGTTTTACAACCTGGGCATTGATGATGTTTTGTGACGTGGGGGCTGGCCGGGTCATGGCAAGACATCCTGGCCTTGACTTCTAGTGATGTCACCTTCTCTCCCCTATCCCCTACCTTCCAGATGTGACCACTTTAAATGTCTCTAGACACTGCCAAATGTTCCCTGGCAGGTAAAACCATCCCTTGCTGAGAAGCACTGGATTATAGAACAGCCTCCAAACCAGGCTATCACAAAGTTTAAATGTATAATGTGTGTATTTTAAAAAAGGGTTAATGTGATATAAGAAGGATAGTGGGACTAAAGCACATATAGATAAATGTGAAAACTGCTCGAGGGACATGAACCAAATGGAAAAGACGCTTCTGCTACCAGTCTAGGTGACTTGATTCACAGTGGTCTTCAGGTTGTGTGGAGTCTTCCATCTCTACCTGGTACTTTTGCAATCAATTTGTTGAAGTGTAATGAATATCCAGTAAGCCACGCCCATGTCAAGGGTACACTCTCCATGTGTTTTGACAAATGTCTACACCCAGTCACACACACTGACTTCACCAACAGCAGGATGGGTTCACAGTTAGAGTTGCCACACATCCACCTTTGAAACAAGAGGAGGCCACCTGATACTCTCCATCAAAAGCTTCTCCGTGAAATTCACAATCTTGTGATTTAGCCTCATGGAAGCCACCCACTCCGTGGGCGTGAGCTCTCCGGGGATCCAGAGCTGCTTTCATAGGTGTGACAGCAGGGCAGCATACAGGGCCCCACTATCTTACTAAGAGTTTCTGTCCTGCCATCCTTAGCAGGGTCATGTCAGAATATGTGCTTTGGAAGGCAAGTCTGATGGGACCACACAGCAGGTGCCAAGGGCTTAGGGTCTCTGCTCACGTGCAGGTCTGACCCTCCAGACCCCACAAGACAGGTTCTTGGCCAACTGCCTCTGCTCACTGGCACCCTGGACCATGCCAGACCCTGCGCCAGGCCCCAGCTCAAGACCACTGTCACCCTCAACCCAGGTTTCCTAGGCAGGGGAGATCACAAGCTCCTGTTGCCTTCCTCTCCTGGGGGGGGCCAGACCCGGACGTGGATATGGAGATGGTCACAGGTCAGGAAAGGCTGCACCAAAAGCCTTTTGCTCCCCCATGTTCATTCTCCAGTGAGTCCAGCATATTAAGTACCCAGACCTGCAGGAACCTTTCCTATTTCAACCTGTCCCTTTGGAGAATCCCCTGCATTAGGCTCACACATGGGTGTGGACAGCCAGAAGGAGAATGGCTCAATGCCATCACATTTCCTGATGTAAAAAAGGCTGTGAGGATCCAGACAGAACCACCTTCCAGACTTCAAGGCCATCCACTGAGCACGGGGGTGTAAAGCAATTAGGCACCGGCCCTTCCTCCCTCAGCCCTGTACCCACTGTCTGCTCCAGCTTCTCTCTCCCACGCCCTCCTCTATTGCTGAAATTGTGGCCCTTTCTCCAGGCACTCTGATGTCACATCTCTCCAAGCCAGGGTAGACCTCGAAGAATCTGCTAACGACTAGGGCTGTGTGTGCCACACGCTGAAATCCTACAGCGGAAGCTCTTTTATCTAAATTATAAAAGCCAGGGCCGCTCCCTGGATGTCAGAGGCAGATAAGAGGATACATGTGCCCTACAACCATAAAATATCAGGTTCCAATCAAATGATAAATCATGCTTATATGATTTTTATATTTCCATTTAGAAGAAAAAGAATTATACGTCCCCCACCCCACCTCGACCTTTTTCTTAAAGCCCTGTGAATCTTCCTGAATCTCCCTGGTGATTCTGGAGGCAGGATGTCCTGAGGGGGCAGAGTCAACACAACCGAGGACAGATGGGAAGAAAAAGAGGAGGGAGGTGTCGCATCAGGGGCTTGAGAGGGGTGCCGGGTGCTTCTGCGCTCACTGGGGCACATGCCTTCCTTGGGCAGGAGCAAAGAAAAGACTAAAAAGAGAGACAATACTGTTGGCATGGCCTTTGTCACCGCCTCCTGCAGAATGCAGCGGATGCCACGAGGCATTTCAGAACTCAATCCTGACCAAAGAGTCAAGAACCGGAAGAATTATTTCTTGAAGGTAAATATTTCCCATTTGGCTTTATAAGGAAATCAATGTAGTGTCAAAAGAAACTAAACAGTTTGCCTTCTTTTAATCTCCGTTACCATATATGAAATATTATTCATTAAAATGCTAATCATTCATAAGTTAAAAGGTAAACATGAAATTTCTAGTCCACTAATTTTACTAATTAAGTTGATTTTTTTTTATAAGACACAGGGTCTTATTCTAGCTCTCAGACTGCAGTACAAGTCGCATGATCATAGCTCACAGCAGCCTCAAACTCCTAGGTGAAGCTATCATCCCGCCTCAGTCTCCCCAATCACTGGAATTATAGGCACCCACCACAATCCCTGGGTAGTTTTTCTATTTTTAGTAGAGATGGGATCTCGCTCTTGCTCAGGCTAGTCTCAAACTCCTGAGCTAAAGCAATCCACCCACCTTGACCTCCCAGAATGCTAGAATTACAGGTGTGAGCCATGACACCTGGCCTAATTAAGTTGAATTTTAATGGGAGGAGATTGAGAAGGTTGTGCCCTATGGGCAAAAATAAGAAAGAAACAAGAGTATTGGCCATCACAGCCGTGTCTGGTTCCAATGTCGGTCACACTGTGGACAATTTCCATTAGAAATCAACAATGACAACCCCTTCACAGTAAGAAAGGAAACTTTACAAAAAGAAGGGAAAGGGAAGAACAGAATCAGCCGGAGCACATGAGAGAATTTATGAAGAGACGTTTGCAAGCAAAGACACACTTCGAGTTATTCAATGTCAACTTGATAACCACAAAAACTGGAATGGCCACAATTTAATGAAAGCTCCCAGGTGATAACAAACCTAAGTGAATTGCGTCTGAGTACAGCAGCACACGCTCCTACAATCCTCAGTTAAAAGAAGAAAAAAAAAAAGGGCTATGTTCTTACCTGCAATTTACTGACCCTATAACCCCTTGTCCTGGCTGCACTGTGGGCCTCCCCTGAGGGCTGGGGGCTGCCTTGGGGAAGGCAGGAGCAGCTGGTCCCAATGCCCTCAGGGGCACGTTCTCTTAAAGCAGACGCCATTGCTGGCTGAGGGAGATAGAGCATCTTTCTACATGGAAGCCTCATTGCTGGGTGCTGAAATCCTTTCCATTTATTGAAGAGAGTCCATACCACATTATGAAAAACAATAATTTTTTCCCAACCAAAATGAAGAAAACTAAATATGGAAGAAAAACTCTCTCCCCAGCCCTATGGGATGTTCCATTGGGAACTAAAATGCTACCACCTGGGTACATAGTATGAGGGCTTACAATTCACCAAGGGTCAGACTAGAGTTGCTGCTAAGCCCTTGACCTTCAGGTCCCCAAACATTTGTGACTGGGTGATTACCGAGGGCATTGTTACTGATAACTATCTAGGGATGCTCAAACTTTTTAAACAGGGGGCCAGTTCACTGTCCCTCAGACCGTTGGAGGGCCAGACTATAGTTAAAAAAAAAAAAAAAAAAAAAAAAAAAACTATGAACAAATTCCTATGCACACTGCACATACCTTATTTGGAAGTAAAAAACAAAATGGGCGGCGCCTATGGCTCAAGGAGTAGGGCGCTGGTCCCATATGCCGGAGGTGACGGGTTCAAACCTAGCCTCAGCCAAAAAAAACACCAAAAAAACCCCCCAAAAAACGGGAACAAATACAATCGACTGCCACACGTAGCCCGTGAGCCGCAGTTTGAGGACCCCTGCGTGTGTTCTTTCTTGCAGAACCACGGGGATTCAGTAGTTGAGCAGACACCACAGTGCCCATTGGGTACTACAGGGGACCCATCTACCACTGTCCATTTGGTCTAAATGTATACATAATGGTACACGGTAGATACTATGAAAAATTATTTTAAGCCTTTTCATTTAGATATGTGGCTTTACAGAAAGATGGTGATCTTTATCACAACCCCAACTGTTGATCCGTATAGGTGGGTGAGCCCCTGCTCAAAGGAGGATTCAGAGCATGCTTTCTCCTCATGCCTGTGTTTGGATTTTAACCCTATCTGATATGCGACTCAGAGGCTTAGCTTTACCACCCCAAGTCTCACCAGAGCTCTGCAGTTGTAACCTTGCCCAGACTTTTCACCAAAGCTAGCGAGAGCATCTCATCTGCTCAATTACTTATTAGTGATGTTAGAGAATACCATTTCCTTTTGTGGCTGATAAAATATTAATCAAAACAGCAACTGAGCGATTTCCCAGTGTAGATGTCTTCTAATGGTAATACAGGGAGTCAAAGAGGATCTGGAGGTCATATAATAGCTTCTGAACAAGGCAGAGAAGAGTGACATCGGAGATAGCGGGAGAGATTGCAGGCAGAGCCCGGGAGGTGGATGAGTTACTACCGCTCAACGCAGAAGGGGACGCCAAGCAACGTGAGCACAGGGGCCTTGGGAGAAAAGCCTAGGACTAAGAAACACTCATCGTTCCTTAATGAACAGCAAGTCTTCAGTTCACCAGAAGGGTGTCTCAATTTAACCAGTTTCGGTTTTGTTTTTTTGTTCTAATCCTGATTTTTCAAATCCTTCCATGTTTCAGGAGTCCACTCCCTGCTTTAGAAAAGACAGTACCACAAAGGTGAATAAATCTCAAATTGACTTCTGAGTTTTAAAAGAATAAAAGCCTTCTATTTCTCCCCTCCTCTTCCTTGGTCTCGTGGGATTTGTGTATAGACAGACGTGGGTTCGCAGCCAGCTTTGCTACTTACCCTGGTGACTCACAAAAAATTACTTAACCTCTGAACTTCAGTTTCTTGAAAATTTGCAAATTGTGTCACGAGCTTCAAAAGCTCACTTTCCCCATCTCTGGGACCTACACTACATATGTACCAATAAAACATCCAGACAAATGCCCCCCCCACCCATCACCGCACACCAACACACACACCAGTTTTCATAGGTGGATAAATTGCATTTCCAAGTGGGTTTATAATACCAAAAAAAAACCTTGTTATTTTTTTGAAGTGTTGAGTAAATACTAACTGGTGCTTTGAGAAATATTCTTTGTGAGACCAGTAAAATAAAAGGGCAGGCATCTCAATAACACCAACAGACTAAGTTAGAAGTCAATACAACACGTCTCATTTTCTTGGTTCACACCTATTCACAATTTACATACATTAGCACACTTACTTTATTAACCCGTATGACAGCTGCATGATACAACTAGGACTGTAATTATTGTACAGAAAAAGGAAGCCCAAGCAGGTGATTCGTCCAATTTCACACAAATGGTAGGTGGTAGCCTCAGAATATGAACTTGGGCCTCTGAGCCCTCTCTGCCTTTTCCATGCTCCCCCACTTCAGATCCTACCCTGATTTCCCATCAGCCACCCCCATGAAACATTAATATCAAAGAGCAGAGAAGATGAACCATATGACTTCTAAGGCTTCTCCAAGGTCCAGTGGAATGAAGAATTATGTTAGATAAGCAAGCTGTCAACAATTTGGAAGCAAGGAAGTCATTTCTTTGCTGTGCCCCTCAAGAGAATCAAGTTAATTCTTCCCCTGCACAGGGAAGTCTACTTCCAGTAGGGGCCTAGAAGCCATCTCCTCGGCCCTGCAAATTCAGCCCTTCATCTCAGTACTGCCTGCCATGATAACCACCCCCCGACCCCCCAACAACACCACTGCTTATTTTGAGCTCTTTTGGTTACTTTTACTTGCTAACACCATAAGAAAATATAAACTCATTGCTTGCCTATGGGACATCACCAAGACTCCCCAGAGCTCGGAAAAGCTGGACCTCTGTAGGCTGTGAATAATAGGTTGTCCAGATCACTCATGTGCAATGAGCTACGTCTGGGCTTCTGTGAGGGTGAACTGTTCCCTCTGGGGCAGGGGTAGCAGGTGTTGGATTCACGATGCTTTCTCGGAATACTCTGAAATTCCTAACAAACATTACAGACCAACCAAGGCCCTCAAACTACAGCATCCTTTCCCTCTGGACAATCCTGAGAGCCACTGCCAATCTGTATTTGGCATCCAGGAGAACATGTATTAGCTACTTTTATTCTTAAAAAGAAAAAAGGAAAAACTACTAACAAGGAAGCCAGCTACTGTCTACTCCTTGTGTGTAAAATACGTGTGCGTAACTGGTGAGTTTCCACCACCTTTTTCATCCTCAAACATGAAACCAAAAGTCTCCCAGACATTAAAATCAATCAATGCTGCGATGTGCTAGTTAAATCACTCGTTTTAATGTGTGTACTCTTAATTACCATCCACTTTTACATCCACCAACTTCACTCTACGTTGAATGTTTATACCAAGATTTTGGCTGTCTGCACCACGATCCATTAGAATGAGAAAAATCCATTAAAAAAAATTAGAGTCTGGCCTAGCAATCCCATACCTGGGAACCCATCCCAAAGGAATAAAACTTGTATTCAGTCTAGACATGTGAGCAAGGATGTGTATTGCATCACTGTTTCTAGATGGATCAGGTGTGAAGGGAAAACCCTTTGGAAACCAAGTGAATGCTCTTCAAAGACGTTCAGTGTGGGGAGTGACCACATAGGTCACGCTGTGTCCACAGCGGGGAACAGGACGTCACTGGTGCATGAGAAAAGGAAGCTATGGAATATTAAGCATAGAATGATTCCATGTTTCATCAAGGAAAACTACTAAAAAGAAAAAAAAACTCTCAAAAACCCCTGTCTTAGCCCACTCAAGGTGTTGTGATAAAATACTGCAACCTGGGTGACCTGTAAACAACAGAAGTGTATTTCTCACAGCTCCAGAGGCTGTAAGCTCAACACAAAGATGCAACAGATTTGGGGTCTGGCGAGCATCCACTTTCTGGTTCACAGAAGTGACCTTCTTGCTGTGTCCTCATAGGAGAGAAAGGATGAGGGTCTCTCCCGGGCCTGTTTTATAATAAGGGCGCTAATCCCATTCATGGAGGGCTCTGCCCCTGTGACCTAAATGCTCACCTTCCAGCACCACCACCTTGAGGGTTAGGATCTCAACCTAGGAATCTGTGGGAGACACAAACATTCAGATTACAGCAAACCCTTAATATAGACGTATGTGTACATGTATCAGTGTATATGAGGATATCCATATGTAAAACACGTATGCACTTATATATATATATATATATACCATATATAAACATACAAAAAGATGAGAAGGAAATACGTGAAACTGTTGGCAAGCTTTCCCTTACATGGAAGGGTCTGATGTGAGGAGGGGCGGGTCGAGGAAGAAATGGTACAACTAAGCCAAAATGTCCTCAAAACGACCGCCCTAAAGACCAATTTAATCAGAGCGATGAACTTACTAATCAGAAGAGTGATCGCAAAGAATGTGTTGCCCTCCCGAGGGCCAAACATTCCCCAAGCATTTTAACACAGAAAAACTCTTTTAATCCTCAACCCGAGTAAGACAGGAAATGCTGTGACCCTACTTTGTAGATGAGATAACTGGGGTCAGGGAGCCTCAGTCACCTGCACAAGGGGCCACACAGCTTTTAGGTAGAGCCAGTTGGCCCGGCTTCAAAGACCATGAGCATATCTATAGCTATGGCTATAATTATTATAGCTATAATTATTTACAAGATTAAACTACTAGGAAACGGGGGAAAACAAAAATTAAACGGATTGATTTACCAGTTGTTAAGTGGTAAGAAATCCAGTTCAGAAAAGAGTGAATGAGCGAGTTTCCGCAAGACTCTCCGCGTGGGACGAGCTGCATTTCCCTACCCTGGCAGCAGAGCCCGTCTGTGAGCCACAGCACCTGTAAGAACTAAATGACACACCAAGGTCCCTGGTTAAAGGCTGAAAGGTTATTTTATGCACAGACAAATCACAGGTAAATAGTTCCTCCACTTTCCAGCTAAAGGAAAGGGCCTGTCTTGAAGCCAAACTTCTCATAGGAAGCCAGCACCGTTCTAGCACAAAGGAGACCTCTTTGCAGGCCAGGACTTAGCTGTCTGGGAGCAGGAACCTGCTGTGTGTGGCTGGCCACCGCCTCCCTGCCATGGGAGTACACAGTAGGCATTCATTAAATATTGCTTAACTGAATGAAATCTAGATGCCTGGTAGATAGGAGTTGCCAATGCTAAAAGGGCAAGTTTCTGCTGCGGAAAAATGGAAAAATTAGTTCTATTAGTTCTGTGTGTGCATTTTATGTAAAGGTAGCATTAATGATAACAACAACAACAACAAAAATAACAGCCGCAACAAATACTACATACCAAGCCTCAATTTAAAGGTACTGTGCTCAACCACCTAGGATGGGCTCAATGCACACATCTTCCATGGAACGTTCACAGAAATACTGGCAAGCACTTACTGCTGCTGCCCAGGTAATAGATGAGAAAACTGCAGCCTAAAGTATCAGTATTTAATGACCTGCTCCCTCAAGGGCATACAGCTAGTAAGGAGGATGCTGGACCAGCCCTTGTCTTTTTAGTTCATCTTTCTCTCTTCCTCTTTTATTTAGGGGGAGGTGGTTTACTCTGTTGCCCAGGCTGGTCTCAAACTCCTGGCTTGAAGGCATCCCCCTGCTTCGCCTCCCAAGTAGCTGGGACTACAGATTCTACGCACCTCCCCAGCTCTTTTCAATTCCATCTCCGTGATCTGCGCACACAGGCTCATTCACTAATAAAGGAAAGACTAAATATTATACTAAGAGGTCTCAGTTGCTTCATTTAAAGTTAGGCATTCCACATAAGTGAGGGGGGAAGATTGCACTACCTCATTCTTAATCCAGATGAAAATAAACCCCAAAGCCAAGCGAAGCAGTTGCATCATGTGAGTTGTGCTTATTGTTGTAAACACCTGTCCCAGCGCAGACTCAATGCACAGCCCTCTCTATCCACACCACCTCATGCTTCCAGCAGGCAAGGACTGCACGGAGGACTGAGGGCGTTTGACAGATGTGTTAATGCTCGGGGAATATTTCAGTTTTCATCCTCCCTGGACCACAGCCTGACAGTTACAGAATTCAGATCCATTTGTATCCCCTGTTAAAACCCACATAATTCAGGAGACATTCATTATGATGCCATAATGATATCACACAGCCATAAATATATGTGCTATGAGTTGAACAAGATGTTCATATTGAAACGTAGCTGGAAATAATTTCAATTCTGGCAATTTTCAATTGCTCATTCTATTACTTCTGTGTGGATGCTTCAAATGTTATGATACAGGAGGAAACTAAGGATAAAGGGGTGGGTGTGAGAGAGAGCAAGAAAAGGTATTTGGGTGTTAAGTTAGATCTGATAAATATTTTGTTTGAGGAAAAGGTAATTTAATAATGGATGAGAAGCTCCTTGGTATGTCAGTTTCAGAAGAATCATTCACACGATTATACACGCAGTCTAAGATCTTCATGTTCCAAGATACCTACTTCACGCTGGAAGGATGGCTGCCCCGATTTTATAAATAAAGAACACATGTCAGACTTTACCAACAAACTTTTGAACATATATAAAGCAAACAAATGAGGCAGTGAAAATTCAAACCACTTTCAATTCCTTATTTCTGAGGAGGAGGAAAAATGATTTCTCAGGAAGCAGGCGCAGGTATCCAGAAAGGTGCCAATGGCCAGATAACCCAGAATGACAATGTTCATCTTGAGACAGAATCACCCGGGCTTGCCTTCAGCATCAATGATGTCACACTCAGATAACTGGCAATGCATTTTTGGATTATTTAAATGGAAGTAGCACTAGAAACCCCTTGTGTCTAAATGATGCTAAGTTCCCTCTTCTGGACTACCGCCTGCGCAGAAGCTTGGATTCTGAGGGCCTGGGGGAAGGATTCAGAGGAACACGCGACCCTGCGCATGCAAAGTGGAGAAAGATGGTTGGAGAACAAGAGTGTAGGAACGGGCCAAGCATGTGTGATAGTTTAAAGCTTCTGACATTATAGCAGGAATCTGGGTTTGCACATTGGCAGAGATAGTGTTAAAATATTTCCAAATGTCCACAAAGCTCTGAATGTGGGAGCTTAAAGTGAATAGAAAGTAGCATCAGAGTAAGTTCTGGAATATTCATGCTGTGGACTACCGGGCAGCCACTAGGAGATACGAGGGAGCCTTTTATCTGTCAGCCTGGAGGTATGGCCCTGGTGGTCAGAACCTAAGCAAGCAAAGAGCACCCCACATGTGTGAACGGGACGGTGTTCTTGTAAATGCTAACAGACACCTGCCCCTAGCCCCATATTTGGCATAGATGTCTGCCTTTAGGTGGAAGGGCTCAGAGAACAGTGCAAAGGCCTCCTGGGTACTATCAGCTGCAGCCAGCGGGCAGCACGTACTGCTGGCTCGGACACTATAGACAGAAAGGGGACAGGCCAGGAGCTTTGCTACTATTCAATTGCATGGTTTCCCTGTTTGCTGTGAGCATACGCTACTCTTTTACTGTGTGAGAAAACTTTAAGAGGGGAGGGGGAGGGAACGGGAGGTAAGGGGAGGTGAGAGGAGGGAAAGGGAGGGGAGGGAGGGGAAGGAAGACCAAGAAAGAGGGAAAGACAGAGAAAGATTTCTTGCTGGCCAAAGATGGTTCACCATCAGGAATGTCCTTCTACTTTACCAGGTTGCCAAGATGAGAGTCATTTTTTTTTTTTTTTTTTTAACCCAGTATGCTGACTTCTTGGGAAGAGAACCCTTCACCCTCTGCAAAACCACCTTCACAGGAGAAACGGTTGCAGAAGTGCTGATCAGGCAGGCTGGAGCCGCCCGGAGCCTGGCAGGTGCGAAGGCAGATGCGGGAGGGAGGGGCTGCGGGCAGAGACCGCGATCGGAGAACGCTGATGGAGGCTTTCCTGCTCACCTGGGCACTGCCCCAGTCTTCTCAGAGATGGGCGCCCAGAGTTGCGTGGTTGCACAGAAAGTCTCCAAGGAAGTCCCTGGGTGGTGCCAAAGTCATGTGTCCCTCCCTAGGTACTATCAGAGAAATGATCACCACACCAAACAGATCATTAAATAGAAAGAAATAAAAAGGGCTGGCATCTCGCCTCAGTGTGGCTTCCAAATACACATCTACGCCGTCTAATTCAGTAAGTGTCCACTGAGCCCTGACTGTAAGCCCAGCCTTGCGCCGAGTACGTGTGAAAATGTCAGATGTGCCCCCCACAAAATTAAAGACTTTTTTTCTGATTATAAAAGGGACACAATTCATTTCAGAAAATGGTCAACTGTAGAAAAATACCTTCAATGACAAAAATGCCTATAATTCCCAAAACACAGACAATAGGTCCCACCTTACCACCTTGCTGGATGTGTATTCTCAGCACCCAAATGGTGAGTGGTTCTTAATAGATACTTCATCAGAATGTTTCGAGAGAAGGCAGACAGGCTGACAACTTATAGTAACGTTATTTAGGCATATCTATTTTCTATGCCTGTATTTTTATATAGCCAGGAAAAAACCCTGTGCGTTCTGTTTTTAAAGGGGAGGTAAGGGTAAGTAACTTAATAATATATAGCAAGCCTTTTGCCAATGATAAATGCATTTTTTAAATGCATCAGGAAAGTCTGATTAGCTGGTCCTGGGACAGGCAGGAATCTGGTACATTGAGCCCACAAGGAAGCTGATGTCAGAGCCAGAAGCCTAGAGGATCTGTGGTCTCTAACTTTACCAGGGCTGCCTTGAGTGGATTTAGATCATCAATTTTGTTGGTTTTCAGTTCTCTGTATGCACTGCTTTTACATCCATACCTGGAATATGTATATATTTTATAATTTTGTCAAGCAGATTAACAGTGAAAACATACCAAAGAGAAAAATTTCATGGGCCTAACAGTGAACTCACAAGGTGTTTTCAAGCAGTTGTACACACACGCACACATACATACACTCAACTGCAGCTGTTGCACATAATTAATGTGCTAATTATACATAATTATCTAATTACTAAAGGAGCAAGTCAAAGTGAATGCAGGAGGAAAGATATTAAAATCTGCTCTTTTTAGAACGGTCTACAATATGGACTTATCTTGCTCTATCTGAAAGCCACTCTCTAACTTGTCTTCTGATGTCACAGGGCTCTGCAGAGAGAAGTCTTTGTAAATGCTTTAGCAATCTTATGTGCTGGCTGATTCTCTGAGTCACTCCAGTCACAGAATAGGCTTCTTAAAAATATATATATATATGGAGAAAAAAAATCGCCCTACGATTACTCTTTGAAATTTTGTGTGAACTAGGACTTGTAATAGACCCAGGTGAGGAAAGAAAGCTCCCAATGGATATTCCAAAGAAGACTGGTCACACAATATGATAAAAGTAATACAAGGAGATGAAGTGGTAATAAAAGTTTGGAAAGCTCCATTGTTCTATCCTCTGGGTGTCCCATAAACAGCTGGTCTTGATAAATACAAAATTTAAAAGTACTGGGGTGTATGGTAAGTGGTTTTATATATATAAGTTTCAAAAATACTATTGTTTCCCCTTCTTAAACAGGTACGAGATATTTACACGTAAAGGCTCTGATAAGTACTGCATTTCTGACATACTTTTGACCACAGAATCCTTTTCCCCCAATCCCCCACTTTTGTGTGTCTGTAAGGATCAGCAGAACTCACATGGAATTTGTATTCGAGGTCAGGCTACTATTTTACTACTTCCTCTGGATCACTGATTCATCATAAAATGGAATTTCATTTTGAATTATTCCCTCCCCAACAGGAATAATATTGCAATAAGATATTTAAAAAGCTCAAGCAAATCCTACCCCTGGGATGAGCCTCAAGAAAAGTCACCTTCCACTGAGTCCTTCACTCCTATGCTCCGATTGAGGCTGTGGGTGCACCACCTCCATCATTATTTCCTAGGACCAAATCATTCAATTGAATGTTACCCACCGTATTTCTTGTTAAAGCTGTCACAATTTAATTCCACTTCTGAAAAGAAAAGCCTCCTACTTATACAGAAGACCATAATTTAGCATCTTTAAGATATAATTTCTTTTATTAATTTGTCAATTCATACCCTGTCTCCTTCCAAAAATGATTTGAAGCATCCCCCCCACCTTTTTTTTAATGCCATCATCAAAATTCAATGGGCCATGACAAACGGAAGGAATAAAAACACAAACCAGTTGGAGCCTCCAAAGGAACATGTTCATTACTTTTACTATTTAACTTTAACTTTTAATCTTGGGCCATAAAAACTGTCCTAATAAAAGATCCATAAATAACTCCCGGATGTGCAAAGGGGCAGCTCTGATGACCCTCGAGCATATGTCGGGCTCTTTTTGCTGACGGGCCTTTAATACCTGTGACGGCCTGAGAAGGGAAATTGAGAGAGATGTGGACCCAGATGCTCCTAATAAGTAATTCCAAATAGACGGCTACATTTGGAAGTAAAGGAACTATTCCATTTTAAAGTTGGTTTTTTTTTTTTTTGCATTTGTAAATTTTCTTTTTTTTTTTTTTTTAATTTCAGATTACTGAGCAGCAGATAGAAACAATTAGGTCACAATGTTTGCCTTTGTTAGGAGGAGTCCCTGTTGTAGTTGTGTCCTGCCCCCAGGAGGTGTGCCCTACACCCTTACATTGTGCCAATTAAGTGGGAGCACACCCATGCCCCTCCCTCCTTTCCTCTCCGTCCTCCCTCCCTCTTGAATGGAACTGAGTTTTTCTCTTGTGTGGCTGTGTATTAGCTCATCTACTGGCTTCATATTAGTGTGGAGTCCACTGGCTGCTTGCTTCTCCATTCTTGCGATACTTTACTAAGAGAATGTATTTCAACTCCATCCAGGTTAATACAAAAGATGTAAAGACTCCAGCTTTTTACGGCCTCAACTCCATGGTATACAGAGCAGAGTTTATTAACCCATTCCTGGGTTGATGGACATTGAGGCTGTTTTGACATCTAGGCGATTGTAAATTGAGCTGCAATAAATAGCCTAGGGCAAATATCCTATTTTCAGCTCTTTGAGGATTCTCCATACTTTTTTCCAAAGAGGCTATTTTAGTTTGCAGTCCCACTAACAATGTAAAAGTTGTATTTCAAAGGAATAATATAACAATCTTCATTTATTTAGAAGCCAGTCGAGCAGATTTTAGCATTATACGGGCAAGCAGTTATGTAAAAATTAATTATATACTACTTGTCTGTAATGATAGCCTTTGATGTGGCCCTCATTGAAATTGTACCTAAAAATCTCATTCAGTTTTGCCCCACACATAGTAGGGACTCAATTTATATCTGCTGAATGAACGAACAAATGCTCTCCATTTGAGTGCTGCTCTTTTAAATCCCATTTCTCATCTCACACTGATGAATTCTCAGTAAATGCAATTAATTGCCAAATAATTTCAAATTATAAAGTGGGTTTCTTCGAACATGTTTAATTCTACTAAACACATAAATTAGAAACACTCGAAACTCAATATTATTTTTCCCTCAAACCTCTTTCAAATTAAATTCTGAAAACAAACATACTTTTAAAATTATATCATCATCAGAGTACATTTCTGCACGAGGATAATGGCTTTTATAATGTGATGCATAAATTCAAGCTTACAGGAACTGGCAATTCATAATGTTAAATATTGGGATTTTTTTTAACCCCCATGCATTTCCTTTTCTGTAATGCACAGAAACACCATAGGGCTGTGATATCTGATCATACTATATCGACTACCATTATTTTTCTAGCTTTCTTCAATTAGATGCAAGTAGCATGTCTATGTTTAGAATCTTGGACAGAACAGCCTGTGTTTGACGCCAGTGTTTCTAAAACTCTTTATCTCTGGTGCCCAGCAAGTTTTACCCAACTTCTTTTCATATGTAAAGCGGACCTGGGAGACCCCCTCTTACAACACACAGTGGAGAATGTGTAAGAAGGAGAGGCATGTTTCAGCACTAAACGGATGATCTGTCATAAACAGCATGTTGTGTTTAATATTCAGATCAAGACATCTCTTGTCTCATTCCAGCAGACCCTTCTGACAAAAGCCATCCCGCGTCTGCCAGGAGTATCGAGTCCAGCTGGGGACATATTTCAAGATGAACCTAAAATCAATTTGCCATCAAATTTTCATGCTTCTCCCAGACTATCTGTGGCATTTTAATTACAAGCACCCTAGGCGGGGGGTACTACAGATATTGACACTTAGCTCCTACAATAAACTTTATTGGCAACCTCTGTCTGAGTGCAGCACTCCATGAGAATAACAAGAAACGCAGGGGAAATGCAAGCTGGGGGGTACAGTGATCACTCTGAACCGCTTTGTCCAAAGGGTCTGCACGTTTCTTAGGCAACAGGCTGGGGAGACAGGAGGCCTGATGCTCAGAAGTCCGAATGACCTTCACGTCTTGGAGCGCCGCAAAATTCCTCGAGTCCTTTTCTACAGGACCAGCAAAGTGTCATCGTGTTTCCTTTTGGTTTGGGCTGGGTATTTCTGGTGGGCATCATTTCAGAGCTCTCAAAAGATTTCAAGTCCTTCTTCGATGGTCCGAGTGTCCCGACAGAAGGCATCCCTGGGAACTTCACTAAAACGCTCAATTTAAGGGGATAGAAACAGAGAAACAGTCACTTGTGCATGAAGACAATGTGTGTGCTGGGGCAGGGGCAGTAACCAGCTGCCTTTACAGTAAGGACAGCCGCCCTCTGCTTTTTGTAGGAGCTGTGGGAAGGGCGGTAAATATCAAGAGAAACGGGAGAATCTGCGATTTGCATCTTTTGCTCTCTGAAAAGTAACATCCCAAGCAGACAGGACTGCAGTCTGAACCAGGCACAGTGAGCGGCCCATCATCCTGCTGGGTGAGTTTGTTGCTGGACATACTGGGCTGGCAAGTGTCATCTTGCTCCCCTGATTGTGACACTGGATGGAAACACTGCTTGCCACCACCACCCTGCCATCTTCGTAGCTTTCTGTCAGGCACTTGAGCCCGCAGGGGGGCACACGTCGTGAACCTTCCGGCATCCTCACAAGTCACCAGCTGCCGAGTGAAGCCAGGACTCTGGCAACGTTTAACCACTGGCTCTCCCAAGATGGACGTCTATGTGTAAAGCCACGTGCTCGTGTTTACAACACATGTTGCCAATATAAAGGATGATTAGAATATAATTGACAAACAAAAATACATGACAGTCTTCACTGTAAATTCTGCAAAGCCGATTGATTCTCACTGAATGTGTTCATTGATTTGGGCCACGCTCTCGTAACCATGGCAAAGTTATGGTTACAGTTGGTGAACAAATGTGGCTCTGTGTGGGTATCGCTTCATACTGTTAAGGGAATTGGTAAGACGAAAGGGAGACAGGCAGACAGACACATTTCGGTACTTCACTCACTCTTCAATGGCATAAGCAACTTCTTTGCTAAATGGGATAATAGTATTTTTAAGACACAGAGGAATATTTCCCTAACTTTTACACTACCATAATGTGATAATTCCAGGCATGCCACATGTCAGTTTAATCTGCATTAACAACATCAAAGTCACTTTCTTAGTGTAGGTAATATAAACAAAATAATCAGTCAATCAATCAATCAAACTTTGTAGTTTTTGCCTTTTTTTTTTGGAAAGTCTCACTCTGTCACTCTGGGTACAGTGCTGATCACAGCTCACAGCAACCTCAAACCCTTGGTCCTCTTGCCTCAGACTCTCAGTAGCTGGGACTACAGGCCCCCACCACAATGCCTGCGTAATTTTTCTATTTTTAGTAGAGAAGGTATCTTGCTCTTAAGGCTGGTCTCGAACTTCTGAGCTGAAGCAATCCATCCGCCTTGTCCTCCCAGCGTGCCAGGATTGCAGGTGTGAGCCACTTTGCCTGTCATTTTTGCCTCTTTCTTGTGTTGTGAATATTCCCGCCAGGCCTACCTTCAGGCTACCACGGGGATGTCCCTGAACGCAGGGCTGCGAGGTCTCTGCAGGTTCACACCATATGGACACAATAGGTCTGGGCAACCCAAGAGTGCAGATTCCAGCCAAGTGTGGCAACATGGGTAGAAGCTGTGAGCTGTGATTATGAATTGAATAACTTTGGTACTGTCCCGTCCCATGTCCACAGGCAGCCAATGTACGATTCTGACGTAGCAGCGGAAGATAATTAAATACTACAGCCCCTGAGAAGAGGTGGTAGGCCTGATACAAAGGGGAGACACAGAAGGGCGTCACCCCCTTCTGAGTAGGGGCCCCCAGACCCGAGACCTGCCCCGTGGCGCTCAGAAGTGCAGACGGCAGCGAGCTGGCGCCTCTCATGCTCTGCTTCCCGCCTCTGTCGCCTGGATCACTGGCTTCTCTTCTGTCCCTCTGAAACATGGTCGGCGTTCGGTGACTTATCAGAGACGAACATCATCATTGTGGTCTGAACCATGTGCTGTCATTTCTGAGGAGGCAAAAACTGATCTGAGGAAGAAAGCTTCGGAGGAATCTAGAAAACTAGGAGCCACCCTGCTGTCACGGCCAGGTTAGCCCACCCGGTGCCACAGAGCAATTAGCCGTGTGCTGCAGTCAGGCAGCCTGTCTGAACAGGAGCAACTTCAGAAGCTCATGTACACCCTTGTAATCCAGGGCGGATGCTGGGAACGGCCCTTCTAACGGGGTGGCATGGAACAGTGTCTGCACACATTAGGACAGCGAGACGGCGGTCCCTCCCCTTCCACGTTAAAAGGCAAACATGTCCCTAGAGTTGCGTGTTCATACCAAGAGATACGAATGCTGATCTGCTTAGAGACGGGCCCAACACGTTTCTCAAAGGATGTGGAACGCAGGGGTGGTTATGCGTGTGACACTGAGGCTGTGTCCTTGTGTCCCCGAGGATGAGACACCTAATATGACACGCTGTGGGCTTCCCTGCGTTTAATTTCAAAATATAAAAACACAGACGGCTTTTTATGGACCCACCAGACTAGAAGCATTCTCAAGTGTTCCCGGGAAAGTCCAGAGCTGTAAAATATCTGAGAAAGATAAACCAGAATATTCTATCATTTGCCAGTAACACGGTTTGTTTCTTTTTTACTTTTCATTTTTACCCCTAAGGGACAGTTGCTTAAAATGAATGCCGATGTTCCCCGGACACGACTTACATTTTGAAGGTGAAATCTCATCTATGGTGGTTGGCCTAGAAAAAAAATAAATTGTATTTATGTTTATGTATGAGTACATAATTTTGGCTTTAAAAAAAGTAGTCCACACACGAGGATGGCTTATGTTCGATATCCTCGATATACTCCAGATTCTGAGTGTTTTTGTTTGTGCTCTGGGGGTTGAATGACTGTAAGAATGCTATGACTGTCCACCAGTTTACTGGAATGATGCTGCCCTTGCCAGATGATCTTGCTTCTTGGCTGTTTTCAACAACGGCACAGATTACAAGGAATCTGAGCCTGAAAACAAACAAACAATAAACAATAACAAACACCCCTCAAGCTTAGCCTATTACTTGCCAGGGTAAGTAATAATTAATCAACACAGGACCTCTTCCCACCTAGTGGATGACTCATCACTGGACCCAGGGACAAGGCAGGTGTCGGGAAGGGCCACGTGGTCTCTAACTGGCCAATAAAGCTTGGAGTGGCCGGATGTATTTTTTGGAGAATCTGGCTATACCTTCTGGCAGTCAAAGAAATCAAGAAAAAGAATACTCCGCTCTTTCTTCATTTCTTCTCTTTTTTGGGTGAAAATGAAATGTTATCAGCACTCGAACTCGCTCCTCTTCACTTTTATAGAGTGCCTAAGTCACTGGCCAGACTTGTTTCTGAGGCAAATGCGATACTGAGCAGGAACGTGTGCCAAGAACACGCTTGGGCACGTGGCCAGGAGAACACGGCCTGTCTGTCCACAGGGGGAACAGGGAGGCCAGTTATGCTTGGAGGGACGCCTCCTATTTCTGATGGAGTCTTTTCACATCCACAGAAGCCACTAACCCAAAACTTGGAGCCTGCCAGTCCCTCCCTCTCTAGGCTGCCTCTGTGGGCCACACGGGTATCTCTCGGGCACAGACCAACCTCATACTCAGCAGAAGATCCCGTAAGGTGAGGGGCCGACTGGGGACAGCATGCTTTCCTGCAGGGCCACTTCTCCCCCCTGGAACTCGGCCAAGGAAATGTGGTCTGCGGAGCCAGCCCTGTGCTTCTCTCTCCGATTCACACCACTCAGGATGAGAGAGAGAAAGGCCAACTCTTCCTCTATGGCCCTGGAGTCCTCTCCACCCACTCTCCCTACAGAATCAGTTCATCTGGGTAATTTTTAAAGCGCCATCCATGGGCCAGCTGGCACTAGTTGCCTCTTCCTGGCCAAAAGCTTGGGGTCTCTTCCAGCCTCCAGCCTGTGTTCTGCATGCTAGCCAGAGCCCGAAGACACGGCCAGGCCTGGAACGAGGGCGTTGCTAACCAGACTTCCCTGCAACTTCCTGAGTGTGCAGCAAGCCAGAAGCCTTATTTTTTGGTGAGGCTGCTTGGGCCCGAGAGGCCAGTCACGGAGCTATACAAGCCCAGCAATTCTCTGGAGCTCAGCAGTATCCGGTCATGTAGCGTCTGTGGACCATGCTCTGGGGCCACTCAGGCCAAATCTGTGCACCAGTCCCTAAAAAAAAAAGATGATTTTCAGGACCGTGGGGGTGGAAGGAGGGTGAGCTGCATTTTGTCGAATCTCTTCCAGCTCAGGAGTGACCCGAGCCCTGTGGAGAGGGCACCGTGGACCTGGACTTGATTGTAGAAATTTGGGTTACAAAATAAGGAATTGTCATGGCAGGAGGAGCTGCCTCAGACTCTTGGCAAGTGTTTTAACTCTGTATGAAATAATATAAACAGAAAGGAACAATATCCTCTGTTTTTTCACTCCAGGCATTTCAGAGGCTGAGAATCAGAATTCAGCTGGGATGGGCCACAGCGTTCAAACTCAGAGTAATCTAAAGAGTCTTTAGATTTAAAGTTCTGAAAGATGGGGGGGGTAGGGAGGAGGGGCTGCCTGGGGCGAATGTTCTGAACCTTTTGTGCTTTGGTGGGGGAGCTCAGAAAAATTGAGGAATAATAATAGCCCTCCATGGAGGAGAAGGAATTGCATAAAACATGCCATGAATCTCCATTCTGCCAGAAAGGCACACCCGTGCACGCGCGTGAGCACACACATACAGGCATGCATTTCCAAAAACATATATATTTACGCATTCTTCTTTTGGGGGTTCTGAGACTTCCCAGTTGTTATTCATATTAATGAATGCATGTTTGGTTTCTAAACTGCTCGGCTTAAGAACTTAAGCTGGGATGTTCTAGGAAGTAAATGATCCAGCTGTGCCTACCACGGAGAGCCCCAAGCACGAATGTGTACTCTCTGGCTTAGGCCCACAGATAAGGAGGTTTCAGGCATTTGGGGCAAGGCTCCAAGCTCTGGGACAAGCCTCACTTTTGCTATTTGGAAACTGGAACTAAGTCTTCCATCCTCCCCTATTCACAGAAATGTTTTCAGGATAAACCAAGTCATGTTTCATAAATTATGGGTGCTATGGGGATGGGGAGCGGGGGGTGGGGGGGACAAAGGATAGGGGAATGGGAAAGATAGTTTACTATTATAAAATACTGTCTACATGATTCCCACTTCTGGGAAGAGATAGAGCATTCGTAAAATAGCAAAGCAGGATTGTGTTTTTCCTGCCATAGGAACTCAGTAAGAAAACTGTGAGAAGAAACTGAGGCATATGAGGAAATTTGTAGGATTTAGTATTTGTAGTATTTACTGGCTCATAACATGATTTAATCTATGTACATGAATCTTACAGGGTACCGTTCTTACAAGGGAAACAATCTTTTCTTTAAGAAAAACTCTCGTTCGCTGGTTTTAAACTTTTCTTCTTCAGAGATCCTTTCATCTCTCCACTTGCCAAAGAACCGTCTCCTACACAATATGCGATTTCATTTTTCCACAGATGCATTTCTCTACACCTGGTATTTCAGTTATTTATTAACTAGGTCTAGTTTTGTGGTTTCTAGCTTTATATCTTTAAAGTCATTAAAACTTAATAAGAGAATCATAAAAGAAATCTATCAAACACAGTTGCCAAGCACTATTTTTTTCCCTGACATCTTTAAAATGTATTTGAATGTTATTTATTTCATCACACCCAGAGAATTAAAAAAAAAAATAACTTGCAGCTTCCAAGTTCAGAGAAAGCATAAAAATGTGATTTACTATTTATTGTACACTTAGGCACATACATATTATATATTGCATGTTAATTTTCAACTGGCTAAGTTTAGCAAATTTGACAACACTACTGTTTGCTAGTGAGGAAAAAGAATCAACATCTGTTCTCTTCCAGATATGATTCCTTCTTGGAAGGAATCAGAAACACTCCTAGGCCTTCTATTTTCTGGGGGAAACGGACAGAATAGAGGCCGTTTGAATGGACAGCCAAACCACAATGCCCCCTGGTGGTAGTAAGGTGCAGAAACATAGACATGTTTCTGGTCTTTGGGACTAAATTTTTAAGAGAAACCTTGTTTTTAACGGTACGTGGAAATTTTCATTCAGTTTTAAACACGCAAAGAAACACGGCACGTGGATAATGGTTTCATACAAAGAGATGCTTTGCTGTTAGTAAAATGAAAGATGCATTTAGTTTATAAAAATCACCTTGATCAAACTTTAAAAAAAAAAACAAACGATAAAGAATGATACTTGAATTCCACACTGAAGACTTGGACTGTGGTTAAGAAAACTAATAATAATAATAATTTTTTAAACTCAATTTACGTGAGTGGAACAGTCTGCACAGACTTGCGGGGGGCACCTGAGGTTCTGTGAGTTTATTTTTAGTTCAGCAAAGGTGGAATGAGAGCAGATTCCAGATTTTACCAGGGCACGGAGGACTCCATCTTCCCATCATGCTCTCAGCATGCACCTCTGATAAGCAGCTTAAAGGGAATTTCCTTGGGTCAGACGTAAATACAGAATCTCAGGTTCCCTTAATCCAGACACCCATCACTTGAGAGTTAGGCCTCGTAAATCTCAAAAACAGTCAGCAGCACACGAAAGCCAGTGTTGTTAGAAGGCTCAGATACATTAAATGGGAATGTTTGAAATGTGGACTCATTAATCATACAAATAATACTGATGCTTTGTAGTAATCAAAGACCAAAGTGCCTGCCTTGCTTCAGAAAGCCCCTGGTTTTACCTCTTGCTACAGCTGGAAGAAAAGAGGCCCAGAACAAGACATGGCATTCCTTTTTCACTTACAGAGAAGTCTGCCATAAACGGTTCAAGGTCATACAGTAGGTGGAAAGTGAAGAAGTCACCCAAGCATCCTGGACTCCTGTTTCAAAGCTGCCTTCTGAGCAGTAATGATTCATTTCTGATGCAAAACATTTCAGGACACTTCCTTAATGTCACAGACGTCACCGCAGAGACATGCCATAAAAAGATACCGGATGAACTAGAAGCCCGCGCAAAAACGTATACACAAATATTCACGGCAGCATTAGTCATAATAGTGGCCCCGTGGACATAGCCCATATATCCCCATGAACTGATTCATGTGCTGTATGGAGTATTATTTAGCCATAAAAAGACACAAAGCACAAAAGCACTGATATACATTGTAACAGGACACAGTCCAAAAATATGACACTAGGGCGGCGCCTGTGGCTCAACGGAATAGGGCGCCGGCCCCCTATACCAGAGGTGGCGGGTTCAAACCCAGCCCTGGTCAAAAACTGAAAAAAAAAAAAAAAAAAAAAACCATGATACTAATTGAAAGAAACCGAGCACCAGAGTCTACATGTGATTCTATTTCTATGAAATGCCCTGAAAAGGCAAACTCATGGCGACAGAAAGTAGATTAGAGGTTGCCAGGGTATACACCGAAGGGGCCACTGGGGTGATGACTAAGGGGCATCTTCTTGGGCTAAAGAAAAGGTTCTAAAATTGATTGTGGTGGTGGGTGCACAGCCCTGTGAATATCCTAAAAGCCACTAAATTGTACACTTTAGATGCATGAATTCTATGGTAGGCACACGATAGACATACATCAATAAAGCCGTTAATGAAAATAAAATGGACACTGGAGGGCTAAGGGCAGGCAGGCCCTGCAGAGCTCCAGTGGGTGTGTCCCCAGAGGAAGGAGGATCAGGACAGGAAGAAGGGCAGAGCCAAGCCTCCAGG
Source organism: Nycticebus coucang (assembly GCF_027406575.1). Classification (NCBI taxonomy): domain Eukaryota; kingdom Metazoa; phylum Chordata; class Mammalia; order Primates; family Lorisidae; genus Nycticebus; species Nycticebus coucang. Next base: position 175,628,474 of record NC_069781.1, on the reverse strand, counting down.
AAAGCTGGCTGTAACCCCGAGTTAGACAGGGGCCCCAATGTTACTTTTGCAACACAGATGTCGTGACTCAGCTCTGTACTCCAGAAACCTTTTTGCTTGTTTTTATTTTTTGAGACAGAGTCTCACCCTATCACTGTAGGTAGAGTGCTGTTGTGATGTCACAGCTCACAGCAAACTCGAACTCATGGGTTCAAGCTATCGTCTTGCCTCAGCCTCCCGAGTTGCTGGGACTACAGGTGCCCACCATGCCTGGCTAGTTTTTCTATTTTAGTAGAGACAGGGTCTATCTCTTGCTCAGGCTGGTCTTGACCTCCTGAGCTCAGGAAGTCCATCCACCTCAGCCTCCCAGAGTGCTAAGATTACAGGTACAAGCCACATTGCACTTGACCTCCAAAAACCATCTGTATAGGCTCTGGGAGAAAGCATCTCTTCCCCCAGTTCCCAAACCTGATGATGTGCACTTCAGATTACAGCAGTTTTCAGCCCTCACTGCCACCTGGACAGCCCAACATCCTCCCCCAGAAGAAATCCCAATGCCATTAGTGGCACTAGCTTCAAGGACCCTCCCATGTAATTCTAAGGCATAGCCCAAGCTGAGGACCTCGTTTTGGGAGCAAGTCAACAAGAACACCACAGCACAATTAGAAGGAAAAGCTGGTCATGTGGGAGGTGGCTTTCTCTGATGCAGGGAGCCTTCGCAGATGCCCATGTACCGCTGCAGCAGGCTGGCGGGAGGTGGTCATCTTGACTCTCCATCTGCCGGTTTCCACAAACAATGCCGAATGTTTACACAAAGATATCTGAACCAACTCGTCTGCTCTTTTTACAAAACAGGCAGGCAATGTTCCAAAATTATTTTTCATTATTACAAACAAAGGCCGGGGCTATATGGTGGTGAGGACACTTAGGTTCAAAGTTCAGACTTTGGTGGATATTAACAGAGAACTTCAGTCCTTACCATCCAGCTGACCCTCTGGCCTGTCCCACATTCTTTCTTCGCTGTTGAATGTTGAAGAATAATAGCCTCCCACAGCCTCTGCCCCAGCCAGGCTGAGCACATTTCTCTGGCTGGGTTTTAATACAAGCCAAACATGATACCTGCATCACTTTGCACTGCCCAGAGGAACAGACACGCTGGCTTTGAATTCTTCCTTTTGGAACCTCTTTGAGCCAGAAAAACATCAACTCCTCGTAGGCCCCAGCTCAGGCACTGTTGTACACGCTCTCTGGGTCTGCACTGATCAATGACAATTTTGGAAAACACGGCCTAAATAATTCATCATAGAGAAAAGCTTTTGGATGAAATGATATTACCGGGGCTTCCAGCACAAACATACATGTGTTCCTGAAAAGCTAGTCCAGCTGGAAGATGGTACGGAACAATTGAGAAGACACCCAAAATGCCAGCTCCCCCCCGCCCCCCACCCAATTTCATAAATGGCAGCGAGTCATCCAGCCACTCCCAGTCAGTAAACGCTGCCCAGGTCTCGGCCAGGTGTTGTAGCAGCACGCACCTGGCAGATCTTGCCACAGCTTTCCTGACATGGTAAGATGCTACCACCATCAACTCAACGTGGCAGCATGCAGAGTGGAAAGAGGGAGGGAGGGAGGGAGGGAAGGAAGGAGAGGAGGAGGGAAGGAGGGAGGGAGGGAAAGAGGGAAAGAGGGAGGGAGGGGAGGAAAGAAGGAGGGAGGGAGGGAGGAAAGAAGGAGGGAGGGAGGGAGGGAGGGAGGGAGGGAGGGAGGGAGGAAGGAAGGAAGGAAGGAAGGAAGGAAGGAAGGGATGGATGACAGAAAGACAAGCCAAAGATGTTGGCACAATTTTGTGCAGAGTCAAGTTGAATGGCAGCGGGAATAATTCCATTTAATCTTGGCAACTGGGACGGGGACTTACCACACATAGCAAATGCCAAATGGTCCGTACCTTCTGTTTAATTTTAAAGTCCCGCCTTTCCTGACTGCACTCAATCACACACACAATTAGCACTGCCTTGACTGTTAAGTGGGAGCATACCTGCACTAGCAAAATCCTACATCAAGAAGCTATACCCCTTTTTTTTTTTCCTTTGAGACAGACTCTCAACCTGTCGCCCTGGGTAGAGTGCCGTGGCGTCACAGCTCACAACAACCTCAAACTCCTGGGTCCAGGCAATTCTCTTGCCTCAGCCTCCCAAGTAGCTGGGACCATAGGTGCCCGCCACAATGCCCAGCTATTTTTTTGGCCCGGGCTGGAATCGAACCTGCCAGCTCCGGTGTATGTGGCTGGTGCCCTAGCCGCCCGAGCTACAGGCGCAGAGCCAAAGCTACACTTGTTTCACAGTGAGCTCCTCCTGGGGCGGTGCACACCCAAACCCCCAACAGGGCTCCCGCCACTCCTGCCTGTTGTTCTGTTTTTCTTCTCCAGACACAGAAATCAGGTTTCAACTCACTTCCTCCAGAGCCCCTCTTACTTCTTCCTCAAAAGACTCAAAGCAGTGAGGCCTCAAAATGGTAAGGGGCATTTGGAACTAGTTAATGTCAATTTATAACATGTAGGATGGAATGTGACGAACGCAGTCCCACATTCAGCATCCAGGGACGGTGGGACCCATGCCACGCTGACCTCGTTTACTCAGAAACGCATTCCCTGGGGTATTTTAAACAGGCTGTTGTCGAGTGTGGTGCTGGATACTGGAGCTTCAGATTAAAACAAACAAACAAAAAACCCTGTTCTTTACCCTTCAGGAGGAGAAGCCCAGTAGGGAAGGAAGTCAAAGGCACAAAGTTATCATCTGGTACAAGCTGCTCTGCTAGGAGCTGGCGGGGGAGCGCTGCCCCACGAGGCAGGACACCTTTCCAGAACCCAGCATCATGGTGGACCCAGAACACAGCTGATGAGTGACATGTCATTACGGGCACTCTCCAAGGATAGGGAAGTCCCCCTGACCCATTAGAAAGGGTAACTAGAAAATAAAGAGCTGAAAACTAAAGAAAATCTGTTTTACTTTTGGGAATGAGTCCAAAAAGAAAAACAGGAGATTAGTACATAGGTGGGGCTGGTCAGCTGCCTGGCGTCTCCCCATGAGCCAGCTATACTCAGAAAAACCACCACCACCATCACCACCACACGTGTGCCCCGCCCTGCCCCCAAGGGCAAGGCCAGGTGGCCAGGTGCACAAGAGCATCTTGCTTGCCGCTGCCCCACCACCCTGTCCCAGACAAAGCCATCCTGCTTAGGTAGGTGCAGCCCGACACCTTCAACTTGGGAGACAGGCAGCACTTTCACATGGGAGGAGAGGGGCCCAAATAGTTTTTATACTTAGGAAAATTCAGTTTTAATCAAACAAAGTTAATTATTGACTCAAGAAGGATGAAACTAGAGTAAAATCATTTTTGCCTTAAGCCAAGCTATTAAGAAGCCTCATGGAGTTAATAGACTAAGAATCATCACAAGTATTCCTTTAGCCTTCCTCATTTTCCATCTTAACTCAATCATTACTGTGCTTATCTCCCAGTGCTGACAAAGGAAACAACGGGGCAAGCTGCATTTATATCGAAGAAGAAAAGAATGTGAAAGTACCCTAAATAAACGTCACCTCTGTCTTTTTACAGGATCAGTTAAACTCCATAATGTCCCTTCTGAATTTTTCTTATCATGAAATGTAAAGTAAAAACACCCAATTTTTTTTTTTACTTTCCCTTTAAGCCAAAGGCGCACAGCCCTTTGCAGCTCTATGACCTTCACTCCCCCTCACAAGTGGTCACCACGCCTTGGGTTGGTGTGGGATGACCAGGAACAGCACAGAAGATTTTTAGGGCAGAGAAATTACTCTGTGGGACACCATCACGGGGGATATGTGTTATCATATGTTTGCCCAAACTCACAGGATACACAGGGGCGAAGCCCTAATGTGGACTTTGGCTGACAACGATGTATAAATGTAGCTTTACCCATGTGCACCACCCTGGTGGGGGCGGGTGGTAGTGAAGGAGGCTGCCCACACGTGGTAGCAGGGAGGATATGAGACTCTCTGCACTTTCCACTCAGTTTGGCTAAGAATCTTAAATTACACTAATAGATTTTGTCTGTTTTCTAAAATGAACAATAAAAGCCTGGGATAAAAAAATAAATTTGTTTTTTCTCACTGCTTCTTTTAATTTTTAGTAGATAAAAATGATTTACATTCATGGTCATGAAGGGATGTTTAAAGACATGTATAGGTGGTAGAATGAATCCATGGAGCTAATTAACATACACGGGACTGGGGACGCAGGGAAACTGGGAAGAACAAGGCAGCCAGTGGGGAGTGAGTGAAATCAGTGAAGACCTAGAGTATTAAATGGGAAATGCTCAAAATGGGGCTGGGCACAGTGGCTCACACCTACAAGTAATCCTAGCACTCTGGGAGGCCCAGATGGGTAATTGCTTGAGCTCATGAGTTCGAGACCAGCCTGAGCAAGAACTAGACCCTGTCTCTAAAACAAACAAACAAAAAAAAACTAGCCCAGCATTGTAGTGGGCGCCTATAGTTCCAGCTACTCAGGAGGCTGAGGCAAGAGCATTGCTTGTGCTCAAGAGTTCAAGGTTGCTGTGAGCTATGACACTGCAGCCCTCTACCCAAAGAGTAGTGAGACTCTACCCAGAGTGGCAAAGTGAGACTCTGTCTCCAAAAAAAAAAGAAAACAGTCAAAATGAAGTACAAGTCTAATCATCCAAAAATTCTAGAGCAAAAAATGAAAATCCATAATTCAGCATGAGGTACGACTTGAGGTGTACAGAAGACTGTGGTTGTCCATTTGAGATGTTTCCTTCTTAAAGAATCTCTGAAAATTAGAAATAAATGTATTGATTTTCATTCTTTGCCTGCATAGTCATCTGAAGTTTACAAAAGTAATCCATGCTCACTGAAAATAAAAAATAAAAAATTAAAAAATGCAGAGATTAGTCTTAAGCAAAACGTTGACTGTGTCTCTCCGACTTCATACCCAAACCCACTCCCCCCAGGGTATAACACAATCAACTGTCTGCTACTAATCTTTCTATATCTTTTCCTATGAGCACACAGATGCATATTAAATAATAATTTTTGATTTAAAAACTACAAATCAATGAAGCAGCCCCACTTTGCAGTGCATCATGTCCGGAGGGCTTAACCTCCTGGGTTCAGCCACGGACAAGACACCTCCTTTCATCTGATGGCAGTGAGCTGGGTCTCAGCAAAGTACCTAGGAGGAAATGGCGAGTTCTCTAAGGACAGGCCTAAAACCCTCAGAATGGGCTGTCACTGTGCGATGGACATCAGCCTCTTACTCAACTGACAGGCCTTCCTCCGGCTATAGGATCTTGCCTGTAATTACAGGAAAGGCCATGCCATAAAGGGGGAGAGGAGGGGCTAATTGACAAAAAGCTCCGTGTGCTGACTCAAGGACCAAGGGCCAGGCCTTAAATTTCTATCCCTCAAAAAGCAACTGATGTGTAGTCCATTAAGCTAGGACCATGCAAACCCCGGAGATGGGCTATTTCCAATCAACTCACACGTGTGGGACTCACACAGAAGACTCCTGGACTTTACAACAAAATAGTGTTTGGAAGAAAGAAAAACCATTTGCAAGAGACACAAAAGTTTATTGCTGCTGTATTTATTTTCTGTTGTTTGCTTTTTGCCTTGTGTTTATAGCATGTTTATGTCTTGACCCATCCAAGATGCAAAAGGAAAGACATTACTTTTGGAGACGTTAACCTCCTGTAAGACTCTGGTTCCTGACTTTGGTTCCCAACTTTGTTTGCTTTCATCATTAAAAAAGTCTGGAATCCTTGTTCTATCTAGCAAAAAATTTTTACCTTTCATCTATCCGCATGCAATGAAAATTTAGGATGATCACACATCATGCAGTGGGTAGGACCAGGGACTCTAGAGGGTCAGATGACCCTTCCAGCTACGTGCTCTTGGCTTGGCTTTCTCATTTATAAAATAAAAATAGGATTGTTGTGAGGGGCTCATTTACATAAGGGCTATGTGAAGTTCTAGCTCATTTATTATTGTGGTTTCCATTATCATTACGTCATTAATCAGAACTTGTAAAAAGAATGATTCACCTTAAACACCCCAAGGATTTTATACAAATAACTGACCCAAGAATGACCACATGCAATTGTTCTTTAATGCTGTAAAAAGGGAATCATAAACATGCATGCTAATTACTCACATAAGTGGACCTAGCTTACAGCAACTGATGTCCTGAAATTCTGTATGCATGATTCAAAACGTACCTCAGAGAAGTGGGTAAGCTTGTCACTAAAATGGAGCTTGCAGAGAATCCTTTCCTTCCAGGGAAGCTTCTGGACCAGGACAATGCACTTGTCTTAATACATAGATTCCAAACATAGAGCTTGGCTTATAGCTAAAGAGTAAGTTTTAGGTTCAGACGGACAACAGAAGCAGAACAGTTCCATTAGGTAATTGGCTTGAATTACCAGCCTTATGCCAGGAGGAAGGCCAAGCTTCACATCATTGGAAATAAAATTCATGAAAGTGTGGCCAGTATACAGGGGGCCAGTGTGATCTCTGCAGGAAGAACCATGCTGTTTTCATCAAAATGTCACTTTGCAGAAATGGCAAAGAGTACTTCCGACGCTGACTGCAGATGATTAGCAATGACTACTTGGAGAGGCGTGGTGAGAATGACTAGTACTGTCTGTTTGACTAGTGATGTCTGTCACAGGCAGAGCAAGTGGGGAGTGGACAAGTGCACATTGGGTACTCAATTCCCCATTCCCACACTCAGGGCACATGAGTGTTCAGCCTATGAGGCTCCTGGTAATTTGTCAAAAGGCTGCAAATAATGGAAAAAACTTTTTGATAGGATTATACATATCCTCTCAGTACCAATTATTTCTGAATTATAACTTTATAAGTCATTGAAAATTATTCAGGGCACGTAAGTACCACAATAAAATTTCTCTAAGCCAATCTATAAAGAACATTTCAAGATAAAGTGAGCCCCCTTTGGGAAGGAAGGAAAACACAGATTCTGTGAATACCTCCTGGTGGCAGGCCCCAGGCTTAGTCCCCAAGGTCAGAGACTGTCATCTGCGTGCTGTCACTAGATGCATAAGAACAAGTGTTCTGTACATAACACACAATTGATCTAATGTGGATCAGATGTTAAACAGGTTTAATTCCAACACACTGTGTGGTGGGTTTTATTTACGGATGAGAAAAGTGAGGTGAGAAATGCTAGGACTGGACTTCACAGCTAAAACGTCATAGCGGTAGTCCCTCCAGTGGACAAGGCCAGGACACAGGCAAGCCTGTCCACTTGCTAGTCAGTGGAAAAGGCAAAAAAATTACTGGATTTGAAGATAAACACACATACATACACATACGCTTCCCTTCAGATGCAAGGCCTCATCCAGCTTCTCCTGGCCTATGGCACAAGCCTCATCCTCTGTAAGTGACACAACACACTGTCACCTCCTAGAGCCATCTGCTTCCCCCAGTGGTAAAGCCACTTAGTCTGCAGTGCCGCTTACCCCTGGGCTTTCACTGAACCGCGGTGTGAACCCATTTGGCTAGGAATCTGAGAACACCAAATTTCCGAAACAAACAATTGCCCGGAAGTTCGCCCATACCCTCGACTCTTTTTTTACGCTTCAATCATTCCTGGTCCAAGGAGAGAGCCCAGGTGACAGCGTCCATCTACAGCACCCAGGGCTACCCAGTCCCGGTGAGGTGGGAGGAGGTGGAGGGAAAGGGAACCATGGGGAGTGGGGGCAACTCTGCCATCTCCAGATCCCAAAGTGACTGTTATGCAAAATAGCTTTATAGGCTTAAATTTTCTCCTGGGGTCTCAAATTCACCTCTCATCTTCTAGCTTGGAAATAAAGAAGCTCCAGAAGCTCTAGGTATGAATCAGCAATTCCCGGTTTGACTGCACTCCCCTTCTTCTTCACTGACAACAAGACACCCAAGCACCGTCAGACGATTAAATGCAACGCTGTTCACTGAGCACCTATTAGGTCTCAGGGAGGATTAGAAACAGAATAAAATACGGTCCTTTCCCCAAGGGACAGATGCCTGTGTAAGTGGACAGTCATGACCCAGCACCCCTGCTGTCAGGGCACAAGGAAGGTGGTGAGCAAAGGTCTGGAGGGTTTCACAGCAGATACGACCCCAGAAGCTGGATTTTGAAGGACGGAGAACAGTTGCCAACAGACAAGTGCAGGAGTGGAGGGGGTGGGCTCAGAGAGGGCACAGCTGGTGCAGATGACTCAGCCTGGTGAACTCAGTTCAGTCTGGCTGAAGCAGAAAGTTGGCCAAAGGGGAGAAGGGGAAGGAAGGGAGGCTGGTGTGGTCACCCGGGGCCAGTTTGGGGACCAGTGAGCCAAGCCGAGCTGCCCGGATGCCTCTTTCCTGTGAGCTCATTGCTACTTTTATTTTATGAGCTACTGCTAATGCATCCTGTTTTGCAGTGGAGCAAACAGCAGTGGGGAGTGGTCCATGGGTTGAAAAACTCACCACTTAAAGAAGTAGGGGGTCATCTTTACTAAGTCACATAGCTGACGAGTCATCATGTAGAAAACAGATCCCTCCCCCAAGGGATGTGACATTCAACAAGAAAGACTTACATTTCCAGAAAGTTCTAACTCTGTTTTGTCAGAGACAAAGAAGGGCAAAATGGTAGGACAGTCAACCGAGTACTTTCTGATTCAAAGAAGGACATCTGAATGATTGTGTGCTTTGCATATTTTGTACATATTTTCAACGTCTTTATTTTTCTTTTCGTTTAAGCAGTGTTTGGCCTGGAAGAGTGATATGCTTGCTGCTTAATCAAAGGATTAAAGATTTAAAGATGTCTGTGTCTTCTGTTTTTATATAATGTCATGTTGTTATGAGAAACTTAGGACCTCTTCACGGTGAAATGCTAAGTACCGATTTTTATAAAAAAGCAAAACCTAGACATCTTTTCATGACCATTTTCATTAATTTCAGGGTTGTCCTTTTTGAACAATCTACATCAACGTGTTTTTAAAATTACATAACTAAAATTAAATCACACTTCTGGATACAGCTGATAAAAATTAATGAAAAAATATTTTTTCTCTGATTTGGTTCTAATGTAAAGGTTAAAGTTATGATCAAAACTTGTTCTCAATAAGCTTACAATTAAGTGAGTAAAAAGAATATAAAAGATGAAAAAATAACAGAATTTTGTCTTAATATGGGCCTACGTTGTTAGGGATAGAAGTAGACAGCAAGCCAAGAAGATGACAGCCACTTCTAAAAATAAGAATGTTGCAAGTACAGTCATATGTCACTGAACGATGGGGTATAGTCTGAGAGATGCATTGTTTGGTGATTTTTGTCATGTGAATATCACAATGTATTTAAAGTCTATACATACCTAGGCTGTATGGTATAGCCTGTTGCTCCTGTATAACATGTTCCTGTACTGAATACTGTAGGCAGTTGTAACACAATGGTAAATATGTGTGTATCTAAACATATGGGAGCATAGAAAAGGTATGGTAAAATACAGTATTATAATCTTATATCATTGTATATGCAGACTATCATTGACCAAAATGTTCTGTAGCGCGTGACTATACTTTGGTTGAAGTACCAAGTTGATATTAAATATGATGTATTAATTTAAAAAAAAAAAAGAACATTGGATTTCAACTGTGTGCCAAAGATGTTTGAAGATCATTAATTATTTTCGAAAGAAGTTCAAAGCACAGTACATATATTATTTTTCTTTTGCTCTTTTTTTGATTAACATAATTTAAGAGTCCTGTGGAAATTTAACTATAAGTTCAGGTGTGCCAGGAGATTAAAAAAAAAACAAAAACGGTTAAAAAACACTGACTTAGAGGATTGTTCATTTCACACCATCTCTGCACCATGTAAGATGCCAGGCCTTTCTGCTCCATCCCACAGCAAGCCAGAAATCTGAAATTAGCCCAGTGTTGGGACTAACTGAGCATTCACAACCTCCTGTGGAGAGTGTAAATAACCTCACAGGGAGTAAAGGAGCACGGGAGAATCCCACCAGCGTAGAAGCAATGACTCAAGGCAAAGGTGACCACACAAATGCACGCACGCGTATGTTAATAACAGACTCAATCGCTTTAAAATAGCCTGATTATGCCCGAAAGTTAGGACCATGCTGAATTAGCCAAATGTCAAACACTACAGGGCCCTGTCACTGGGCTTCCATTGGTTCATGGCTCCAGATCGTCCGGATAGTATGTTATCATCTGGCTCTTGACCTTGTCTCCTGCCCTTGATAAGCAAAAGGCAACCCAAAATAAAAGCCAACCCATACCACAACCAAAAAAAAAAAAAAAAATTCCCAATCTGAACAAATCATTTAGTATAAAAATAAACAGAACTAGAAATTGTCTCTAATAAACTAATATTAGTCTCCCCAGAGGGTTAATTATGTCGCTCTGTATTTTAAGAAGAATGTAAATTGCCAGTTTCAACAGATGTTCTTTTAAAGGAATTGGTTACTGGGAAATGATGGGTCTTTGTTAGAGCTTACCCCAGTGGAATATAAACATTAAAATCATCTGACTATCTGTCAGCCCCCCCCATCTCCTCCTCACACAACTGTTACCCACACCAGTGATATACCCTCTGGTTATCAGCAGCTTTTGGGACAAGTGTTCCAGCCAGAACTGTGGTCCCACATGTTACGATCTCCAAACTTTCTCTCTAGTCCTCCCAGTGACCTCGTCTTCGCATCCCTCCAAGTCCCGGCTCAGTCCATGGTCATTCCCATCCTACCCCTTCCTCCTGAAGAGTGAAACTTAGGAGGTCAGGAAGAAACAGCATTAGAACTTTCTGGAAATATAAAGCTCATGTAAACTCAGTTTAAATGCTCCAACATGCACAGTACACATTATGTGCATACACACATAAGCCTTCCAAGGGAGGAAGGAAAACGTAAGCCTTGCTGGAAGTGCGGTTGGAGGACCAAAAAGATCACAAATATCCTTGCTGTTTTCTCTCAAAAGGCATTTGGTAGATTATAAAATGTATGTGAGCAGGTTCTCAGAGTAAGGGCTTCCCCTCAGATGTCTAGCCAAGGAAAGAAAGAAACCCTGGCCGTGGCAGCTAATTATTCCAAGTCGAATGACCTCCGCTGACCTGGGGGTGTGGAGAGAACATACGTTTTCATGGGGCAGCCGAGGGTGGGTGTCTGGCTGCCAAACTCACTTGACCTAACTCTTCATTATCATCCTGTTTAGATTCACTTCACAGGTAGGGAAACTGAGGCTGAGGGAGATTAATGACTCCGATGGAAAACTTAACAGAATCTCCTTTCATTATTGATCTGCTAGTAACAAGCATAAAATCTCATCTCAGCCAGAAAGGTAAGCAGATAACTATTGATCTCTGGACTGTTTCTGAGAGGGCCCACTTGCTATCGGATTCAGACACTCTGAAGAGACTGGGCAGTCCTACAGGCAGGAGGGGACAGGCAGGAAGGGACAGGCAGCCAGGTGCCAGAATGTCCTAAGTGGCAACAAGACCAGAAGAAAAGTGACACGGGTTGTGGCTCACGGAAGTCATGCTCCGCAGCAGAGCTGAGAAAGAGCCTTCATGTGCGTGGCTGAATCATCCCACTATTTTGCCGTGGAGATATTGTTATGCCCATTGAACAGACGAGGACACCGAGACTTAGAGAGGTGAAGTCGAGTGGCCGACAGAGGACATTCCAGGCCTGCCTGCCTTAGAGCTGGCCTCCTCCTACTCCATCCAGAGTCTCAGCCGATGCCTGTTAAGTACACAGCACTGGCATGGCCCCAACGAGGCAGCTCCAGGGACTCTCACATCAGCCACCTGAGGCCCCAGGTGCAAAGTCGGGCCAGCCAGGGAGCAGTGTGGTCATGCTGAGATGTCACAGTGGCAGACCCACCCCAAATGTCAGGAAGCCTCAGGTTTACAGCAATTACTCAGGAAAAGCTGAGTCTCCCTTTCTTGGCTCAAGGGTACCTCCATGTAGGTACCTCTGTGAGACAATGCCAGGCGGTCCCCCATGCCTGGACCTGTGCGCGGTGCTACACAGAGCTGAGCTGCATAAAGCCTGTTTGGTTGCTGGGAGGGGACTTAGATACTCACAGAGCCATCCTGACATTCTCCTCTGGACCAAGGGCTAAAATTATGCCCTTTTCAAGGGTATGGGATAAAGAGTTTCCTCCAAATAAGGACACCTCCCCCAAACTTCCTCAAACCCCAGCTGAGGGGAGCAGGAATCTGTGGAGTTCTCCAAATTGTCCTCTCCCCAGGGATCCCTACCTGTTCCAAAGCTCAGAACCCTGGCTGTGACCCCAGAAAGCAACAGCCCAAGACAGAAAAGATCCCAGTTCCATCTGTTCTAGAGACCCTGTTTCTGGTGATGGCTGCATCTTTCCAGGAGCTGGGGAGACATGTGACAGTGATCCTGGGTAGAAACACTGCTTCTCCCCCTCTGGTCCAGGACAGAAGCTGACATGACGATACCAGGTGCCTTATTGCCAATTTTAGTGCTGGGGTGCTGGTTGGAAGGACGTCGAGATACAATGATACAATCCCCATTCTTCCTTTCCAGTGTGTTTTAAGTGGTTAATGATTGTGGGGCAATAACCAGGGGCAATTACTCCCTCCATGAGGGCCATTTGCCAATGTCTAAAGAAATTTTTGATTATCCCGCTGGAGAACAGGGCCCCTAAAAGACAAAGGCTAGGGATAGTGTTAAGCATTCTACAAGGCCTAGAATGGACCCCACTACCACCACCACAGTGACCTGGTTCCTACCATCAGCAGGGCAAATGTGTACAGCCTGAATCAGGGAAGCAGCTGCAGTGAGTCTTAAACAGTTTTCCAAAACCTCAGGGCACCATGGTCCTTATGTTATGACACCGTGTAACGACGGGGCCTTAGTAATTGACTGCCTTCGAACTTGTGGGCTGGTCCTTCATAGATCTCATTACTGGTTATTTAGTAGATGGGATTTGGACTCAGAGAGACAATGCCCAGAGGTTCCACTCTGCTGATGCACCTGCTTTTTCAGGGAGAAAAATAACCGAACTCTTGCTTTACTCATTCTGGGAGACCTAGCACCTGTCTGTATCAACACATTTGAGATGAAAATTAAAAAAGGAAAAGAAATAAAAAAAAACTGAAAACAAGATATAAATTATTTATCCAGCATAAATATTAAAGAAAATTGCAAAACATAGTCTGGTGTCACCATGCTGTTGTTACAAAATCATCTCGTTATAGCTTCTGGCAAAATACTGTTGTCCTTAATATCAGTACAACAAAATCGTCTGGGACATACCAACCAGGGGACATGTGTCTGCTTGCTGTCGAGGATACTTAGCAGCAGGCCAACCGGCTCATCATGCCCCAGCGGTACACTGTGCAGGGATGCCCTGTTAGGGATGAGCCTAAATTAGGAATAGATCATGAACTTCATTCGCACCCACGGTGCAATTTAGAACTGGCAGTCAATTAAAAACACGCCCAGTGACGTGCTCCAGCCAACTGCTAAATTTTCAACAATTTTTATGAGCTGGGCACACCCATTGTTAAATATTAAATTATAAAACTTATGATTAAATAAGCTATGTAAAAAAAAAACAAAGTAAAAAATTCTAAACTCAAAACTTCTGAATAATCTTAGTCTATCTATTACTGATGCACACGAGGCCATCTACGTCTATTATGTCAGCACAGTGGAATTGCTACATAAATCATGGCGTGGAGATTGCCTCTCTTCCCAACTCCCAGCTCTGTGACCTCATGTTGGCTGTCTGAAATCGGCCGTGGTTTGAGTATTTACACTATAGTCATCAGCAAACACTACAAAACAGAGTCTGTCCTCCCATCTCTCACCAAGAGAGAAGGTTGTTAAACAGTGACGAACATACCACCCCTCCCACCACCAGGCACAGACATTGGGTACATGGTGGCGGCACTCCCAGAGAGATTTTGTTTGGGAACAAGACTTAGATTATTCAAAGCTTAGCAAAGTCTTTTCAGCAGCCACACCGGGCTCCTCGGTAATCAAGAAGCTTAATAAATCTGTCTGATAATAATTAAACACTATAAATTATGTATCTTGCCGAAGCTTCCAGCGTGGCCCTTGATGCCTTTCTTAAAAAGTGATCCATGCTGACACTCTGAATAAGGTTGGCAAAATGAGAACAGGGAGGAGTGGCAGAAAGTAGGTTCGCTCTCAATAATGCATGAAGCCCCACGCTGAGGACAGGGATCCTTGGAAAAGCAGCTCTGTGGCAATCTGTTCTTTCATCTGGAGCTGGCACCCAGGCGGAGGTGCTGCCCCGGATCAGAAGCACAATTGCTCACGTGTGAGCAGATGTCCTCCACGCAGTGGGCAGTGCTCTTTCCACACTGAGCTAAACAAGTCCGCGCTGCAAGACAGGCTCCCCTCACCATTGCCGAGAGAACACAGCATATATTAATTCACCAAGTTGCTGAATAATGTTTGGAAGGGGGGGTTATGAAGTAGAAAAATCACTCAGTGAGGCAAAATGACTTTCTAACCCAGTGGAAGGAAAAAAAGAAAGGTTCAGTTCCTACAGAGGTTGAGAGAAAGAGAGTCTGACAGATTCCCCCCTCCAAAAAAAAAAAAAAAAAAAAAAAACTAAAACAGGGCTCCCCAGGGAATCAGAAAGTACCTAGTTGAGCAAAGCCATGTGAACATTTACCATCCGAAAGATTATTTTTAACTAGCATGTAGTTTGATTAAAAATGCATGTGCCTAGGGGAGGGGAGAGAGAAGGGGGGAGAACTCTTTGAACTTTCCACTCAATTTTGCTATGAACTTAAAATGGCCTTACAAATAAAGTTTACTCACCTTTTTTTTTTTTTTTTTTTTTTTTTAAGTGCAAGTAACCCTAAGCCCTATATTTAGCTGACTTGTTTCTCTTCTAGTTGGAACCGCTGTTGGAAATCTTTTTTTGTTGTTGTTGTTAGGAAGGTCTTTTAACTTTGTCCCAGGGTGTCTCATGGGGCATACTGGTTCCAAGGGAGACTGTCACCTGGAAGGTGACTGCCTGCCTCATTGGTGGTCCAGCAGAGCAGGAGTGTCTTCCCAGGTATAAGAGCTTGGGTCATGGAACATGCTGGAAAACCAGTGGGAAGACACAAACCCCTGCCACACTGTAACTAAGAGAGAAATGAAGACAAAGGCAATAACCCTTCACCTTCTCTTTCCTCCGCCACATCCATCTTCCAAAACCCCAGACTTCAGGACGCCTTCCGCAAACCCAATCACTTTTGTGTTGCCCACAGAACTTGGTCTACTTCCTATATTTCATTTTGGGGTGGGGGAGAATTATCCTTTTTATTACCTGCGGAAAGTAAAGGTAGCAACCATCTGCTCAGTGAGGCCATCCTCGTCCCCTCAACTTTTGCACACAGATACTATTGTTTTCCATCTTGATAATTATTAAATTGTAACGTAAAACCCAACTTATGCTTAAGTATGCGTGATTATTAGACTACAAGTCAATTGTGGATAACACTCAGATATAAATGCAGCTAATAAGTCTTACTGTAATGATTAATCAATTTATGAATACATTATTTAAACTAATAGCTCAGGTAAGGTATCTTAAACAAGTTACAGAGCACATCGACCAATTCAAATACCAGCTGCTGGATCAATAGCAAACTGTAAGTAAACTCTGGGGAATTGGTATACTTGAAAAAAAAAAAAAAAGAAAGAAAGAAAGGAAAGAAAAGAAAATCTGCGAACAAAAGCGTCTCAGACGAAAGGAATCTACAATAATTTCAATTTTTAAGACAAATGTGTAGTACCTTAATATATTTCAGAGCTTTAAAGAGAAAGGTACAAAAGCATGTCACCGCCCATTTTGCTCCTATTCCATCCTATGAAGTAATAACAATTAAGAACAATTCATCCAAATTCATGTTCATACAAAAAAATGCATACATTTGCACAGGGTGGCCATTAAGGTTTTTTTTAACCCTGTATTAAAGTTCATTTTGATTCATTAAGAAATGATGCATTGGGTTCATTTCATTGTTAAGGAAGCTTATCTATCTATTTATTATCTACTATCTATCGATATATAAATGACTCATTAAAAGATAACAAATAAGTGGCTAACTCAAAAAATTAGTAATTTTCCTAAAAGGGGCCCATCTTTCCAAAAAATTCAGCAAGACACACCTGTTCAGTTACAACCACAGAAGCCGCATTCCCACCCCACTGGTACAAGACGGTATTTGTGAGCAAAACAAGCCCTTGTGTTACAGCACTGTCTCTTTCCATTTAAAAAAAAAAAAAAAAAATCAACGCTAATTAATGTGAGTTTAATAAATAAACCAAAAAGGGCCTTGATTTCCAAAGGTGTAATATCACAGCTCCAAGTAATGCTGCATTTTAAAAAATTAATTAGTATCTTGTAAGATGGGCCACACATTATTGAGTAAGTAACGGCAGCTAAGTGAAACAGATGAAATATTGGTAAGCGATGCAGCCCACAGTATAAGTATGTGAAGGGGGTCAAAGGTTAATCCCTATTGATTTTCCAAGTCTGCGTACAGCACCGCTGGGAAAGGCCGGTTCTGTTGGCAATCAGCTAGCACAAATACATTATAAATCTTACTGTCCGCCTTCACTGATCAGCACCACTTACTTCCTTCGCTAAAGACCATTAGGAATCCACAAAAAAAAAAAAAAAAAATCTACCCAGATGCCGGCAGAAAGGGAAGCATTTAAAAAATCTTCCATGTCAGACAATGCTTTTGGAGATGGACGACTTCCCTGAAAGCAGAGGCACGTCTCTCTGAAAGCTAGTATCTCTCAGGAAGGCAACGGGGCAACTTTCTTGAGGTTAAATACATTTCAAAGACCATAAAGACAGAGTATTTTTCAAATGACCTTCAACACTGAATCATATCTCTGGGATAGGAGTGCATTAAAAAAAAAGAAGGAAAGAAAATAAAGTCACCTGCTCTCACTGACATAGAGAGAGGCACCTTCAACTTGGCTTTGCAAAATTTGACACAACCTTAAAGCTAAGGAAGACTAGGGTGAAGGAAGGGGCCCTTGAGGTCTAGAGTCCCCTTCCAAGCTCCAAACCAAAGTTAATACCCCTTTTCTTAAAGTGGGCACCCAACATAAATGTGCTTTACTCTGGAAAATCTGGACCCCATTCCTACCCACTACCAGAAACAGCTGTGAATGACTATTGCTTTTATGTCTTTCTTTAAACAGGTTGTACCATGTACCTTGTATGTGCCTGGTACCCTTGTCACACTTGGGAGAACAGATGAATAAGATGGATCCTTCCTGGGAAAAACGAAACATACCTCCTGCCGTGTACCCCTGACTCTCCTCCAACAGGGGCCTCAGAGGAGGTTGTGGTGCCAGTGACTCTTCTGCCACTTACCAGCTGTGGAACACCTGGCTAGTACCTGACCTGTCTCAGCCTCAGATTCTTCACATGGAAATGAGGATAATAATGGGAGCGACTTTACAAGGTGGTCAGGAAATTAGAAATCATATGGAGAGCGGTTAGCAGAGGGTCCAGTAACATCCAATAAATATTGGTTGATTTTTTAAAAAAAATTATGGAGCCAGAAAGCTCTCGAGCAAGATGGCGGCCAAGAAACAGCTTCCGTGCAACTGGGCATGGTGAGTGTGGGGAGATAAGACTCCAGCCTCTGAATAGTATTTATAAAGAACATTTTATAGATGAGAGCCAATATGCAGACAGCATAAAATACAGAACCCTGCAGCTGGACCACTGAATTGGGACTGCAACTCTGCCACCTCCTTCCTCAGGGCACTGTTTTCTCATCAGTAAAATATGGATAACAACAGTACTACTTCAAAGAATATTTGAAAGGATGATAAGTGTAAACATATGCAAAGCACTTAAAATAGCACCTGCCACCCGCATAGTGTGTTGAGATATTTAATAATAAATGAAAGCATTTAATGGGTAAATAGAAGCTGTAATGTTTTCGTTAGGAACCCCAGTGGATCTTTGTTTACACTTTGGAGATGTTTGCTTTAGAACGGCACTGTCCAATAGACCAGTGTTCTTCAACCTTTTTTATATCATGACACACTTGAACCTATAGTTAAACTTCCAAGACACACTTAAATTATGTTGGTCCCAAAAAAGTTAAAAAAAAAAAAAAAAAAAGGAATATACTGTGCTTTGAACGTTGAACTTCTTTGGGAAATAATTTAATTAATGATCTTTAAAAGTTTTCACAGTACACCTAAGATCCTCTCAAGGCACACTAGTTGAAAATCATTGCAACTAGTGGTAGAAATGTTCTGCTGTGGTAGAAATGGTCTATATCAGTGGTTCTCAAGCTGTGGGAACCACTCGCGACCCACAGGAACTGTATTAAAGGGCTGCGGCATTAGGCAGGTTGAGAACCACTGCTCTACATTAACATATCCCAATATGGTAGCCATTCGTCACCTGTGGCTACTGAGATTTGAAAGGTAGCTAATGTGTCTGAATAACTCATAAAACTTTTAATTTTAACTAATTTACATTTGAGTAGCTTCATGTGCCCAGTGGCTACCATAAAGGGTGGCAAGGCTCCAGAAGGTTCACTGTTTCTGAGGCTTTGTAAGATTGAGCTCGGCACTGTAACCCATCTATTCACTTCAAGGTGCACAGATGACAACTGGCCACCTTGTTTCCGGACTGTAAAGCCACAAAGTCCATGTCATGAGCCTCCCCGTTCCCTTGCCTCTCAGATGCTCCACTGTTGTTGCTGCTGGCTGCCCTGGCCCAGGGTAGTGAAGGAACTGACATCACTTGGTCAGCATTATTAAAGGCCTCTACACTGTACCAAGCTCGGCTTGGCTGTCGGTCTTGGTCTGGGTCTTACATCTTCACTTGGGGAACCCTCTGAATCCTGCCTGTGACCACTGGCCAGTTTCCTAGAACAGATACCACCTACCACTCTCTTTGGTGCCCTGTTTCCCATCCCCAGACAGCTGCCCATATGCCACTGATGGACCTTCTTGTGGACAGTAGCCTTTCTGAAGGCCACCAGACCAATCTCAGGGTATTCTAGAGAACAGGATGTGTCTTCTATCCATTTTCACCATGTAAAGTATCTTTCTTACACTGTCATGCCACAAAGAGACTTCATTCTAAAACCATAGTTTTGGCCAGACACAGTAGTTCACATTTGTAATCCTAACACTCTGGGAGGTGTTAGGAGATGGATGGTTTGGGCTCTGGAGGTAGAGACCAACCTGAGCAAGAGTGAGACCCTGTCTCTACGAAAAAGAGACAAACAAGACGGGCATGGGAGCTGACACCTGCAGTCCCAGTTACTTGGAAGATGGAGGCAAGAGGATAGTTGAGACCAACAGTTTGAGGTTGTGGGAGCTATGATCATGCCATGGCACTCAACCTAGGGTGACAGAGTACGACTCTGTCTCCAAAAAAAAAATTTAATTAATTAAACCATAATCTTCATAGTATTCAGTATCACAGTATTTACCTCCATCAATATTGCCTTGTAAATTATAAACTCCAAATAAACTGTAGTCTTACGTTAAAGGGCCTTAAACATTGTAATGAGAAGCTTTCCTAAACCCAACCTCCTCCCAGGCTCAGTTTGGTCTTTATTTCTGCCGATTAAAATTATTTGCATGTTTTCATGTGTCACACTGGATAATTGACTGACTGACCCAAATTCAAATTTCTGCCCTTACTCTCTGAGGAAGTGCCTGATAGATAGTAGATGTTCAACACTCACGGGCAGGCCGGCTGGCTGTGTAGTGCTGGGGCATATGAAAATACAAACAGAGGAGAAGGAAATAATTAAAACATTTTCTCCTCCTTTCCAAGATTCTCTTTTCCAAATAGCCCTACCCAAAGAAAAACAAATGGAGCACTGCCAAACCCTGCTTATCTCTTAGGAAGGCTGGATATCTGGGTCTCTTTCAGCCACGGCAACGTTGCCACACTGATCATCATGGTAGAGGCTGATGACCTCTACAGAATGGCCCAGTGAGAGGAGAGAGGGGGCCGTGATGGAAATATCAAAACCAAATTCCATACTGGAAATAAGTAGATGGAGTTACACTGCAGATTCCGATTACTCAGAAAGAACTAGTCTAAGGGGAAGAGGAGAAAAAAATAAATAAATACAAATACAAATTCAAATTAAACAATCTCACCACCACAACCAGCTGTCGAGTTTGAATTGCTAGATTGCAGAGCACACACTGTATGCACCTTCATAGGTACCACAGGAAATTAAGCACCTTGGGAACCAGAATGAAACTCTCTCCTGCCAGCCAGTGAACCAGTAACTCAACCACCCCCTGGTGGCCAGGAAGAATTAATGCAGCCTGGGGTGGGGATGGGGTTCAGGGGGTGGGCCTGGAACGCTGGGAGAGAAGGGCTGCCACTCAGACATTTGTAAAAGTGTGAGATTTGGTTCTGTTTTGTGGAAGGAGAGTAAGACATCAGCAGCATCACTTTTTCTTTCCCTGTGTCGTGGGTATGCCCATTCAAACCTAACACATGCTTCAAGAGAAACTAGATCAAATGAGTTCAGTATTTACATTTAAAAATATCATTTAAGGGAATTTTCACTGTCTAACAAGACGGATACACTCTGTTTGTTTTCTACATTAATGAGCTATAAAAAGAATGGAATAGGCCATAAATACAGTCTTTTGTAACAGCCTTTACTAAAAACGCTACTACTTGTGTTTATCATTTATATCCTTGTATACAACCTCAAAATTGATTACACTTTAAACCGTACATAATTTGCTGTGTTTTTCATTTTGTGCTATACTACAAACATTTTTATAACTCAGTTAATATATTCCATATTTTGTGTTCTTATTGATTATGAATATTTCTTTAGGGGATTTTATTGCTTTTAAAATAACAAATGTTAGGTATTAAAAAAATAGAAAAACCTATTGCAGCTTTTATACTTTTCTTTCTCCTGGTAATTCTAATACATACATTTTAGCACGAACGTAACCAGAATATCTTTTTCCATATCTTTTATACTTCCTCACAGTAATATTAAAAATCTACTAACATAGCGCATAGTAAAAGAATCAGATTTTTCAAAGGAAGCCCACCATTTAATGCGTTTGACTTGAATTCATAATCCTTCCCTTCCACAATTAAAAAATTAAAGTGTCAAAAGATTATTTGCACATAACATGATGGTTTTACATCAAGTATATATTATCTTTCTTAATTGCCATTTCAGTTTATAGGCAAAAATGTGATTTATATATGTGATATGATTTCACTATTAATTATCAAATTGAAAAAAAATAAAATCTCGCATTATAAATTCTTGGCTGGAAATTAGTTTTATTATTTTTTCCATAATCCTATCACACAAGCTATAAGTGCATTGCGGCATGAACACTTTAATTTTTCCCAGTTACTTTTCAGCAAGCCCAGAGGTGAGGTTTAATAAGGATCAATGGCACTTTATCTGGGACAGGGCCTCTTCACAGCATGCAAATTACACAGTAACACTTAAAAAAAGAAATAGATTTAATTAAAAAAAAAAGTAGAACCACAGGCTCTGGAAATTCAATTAAAGGATTTATGCAAAGGTTTGCTAGGTTTTTATATGCCGTTACTGCTTACATAATGAGCTTTTCATATTAAAAATCAATAGGTAATCTAGACTAGAAGATCATCCCCTTAAATACATTTTTGAAATCAATTTGAAAAATAGTCCATCAACTGCTGTGACTACTCTTGCTGCTTCGATTACACTAAAAGCAATATTTAGATTGTTAAGACGTGCTATGGAATATCTATGCCTGGATATTGCTTTCAAGGGCTCTTATACTTCTGAGTGCCTAAGATGATCACCTAGTAACTCAAGATTGTGTTAAATGTAAAAATAATTTATTTAGTTACCAGCAAAACCTCAGAGACACAACCCCACTGTACTTGCAAGGGTTAAATGAAAAGGGAAAAAGAAAAAGAAGAAATTAGAAGAGGATGGAGGAAAGGAGAGAAAGGTGTTGAAGGAAAAAAGGGAGGGTGGGAGGGAGAGGAGGGGGGAGGAAGAGGAAGAAAAAGAACAAAACAACTTTTTCGAAATTAGTCTTTGCTATCTCAGTTGCCTATTGCGTGCTGGCTACTGAGCCCCTGGAGATATGTATTTCACTTTCAAAGTCATTAAGGTCTTCCATGGAGGAAGCAATTAGCTAGCTTATAACTTAAGCAGACTTGCCATCCTCTGTGATAATGGGGGACAGATCTTGATGTGAAAATGAAAGCTGATATCCCATTAAATATCCAGTAAACTCACCAGGGCTAAGATCTGCCTGGACTTGGTAACAATTACATCACCAGACAGGTTGGGAAGGGATCCTTGACAGAAGCAGCCTGGGACAGAGTGCAGGCAAGACAGACCTAGGCAGGTCCAGATCCAAACTCTCTCACTTAACACGGTGCATTAGTAAAGGAACCATTCTCTTAATACCTCTTGTTCTGGACTCTTACTCATTGTTTCTTTTTTTTTTTTTTTTTTTTTAAGTGGAGTGAGCACTCTGCATTCCTCAAGATGAAAGTCATAGCTCATGTTAACTTCAACAGAAGTCAGCCTGCTTAAAACTGCCTTAAACTTTATAAAGGACTCATTCATAACAAAGTAACATCATATTCTCTTCTGCAAAACTCTGGGAAGACCTAAGTAAAATTATTTACTAGCCCCAATTTAGACAGCTACCAAAAGCGCCTATCTCAGTGATGGCAGTATTTTAAGAAGGTGCTGAGACAGCCAACTTGGGTTACCAAGGAGAGCTCGAAACAGCTCAAGGAGGTTTCTACTCTCAATACTCAGGGAGAAGACAACAAAAAAGGAGCTTGAGCAAGAGAAAGATCGATGGTGCCCACATTATGATTTCTATAGCAGCACTCTGGACGTACTCTGTTACAGACCTGGCCTTGCTTTTTGCACGTGGCTAAAGCTGTATGGAGGATGATTTTAAGGACTAAGTAACTAGCATTAGTTTTATTAATCACACCTTGATGCACTTAGTCAAGCACTAGTAGACACCTGGGGTAGACTAGCCCTGCTAACCGCTCTGGGGGCTACAAAGATGAATCCGATAGAGGCTGCACGCCTAAATAAGTGAAATGTCTGCGTATACATATTCATTCTTTGTTTTAAATTTTATTTCGTAAGAAAGAAATGATAAGCAAAGGACTGAAGTCCACGGCAGAGTACCTTGAAAACATTACACTGAGTGGAAGAAGCCAGCCACTGAAGGCCACATATCGAATGACCCCCTTCATATGACATGTCCAGCACATGCGAACTCATAAAGAAAGTAGTTGCCAGGGGCTGGGGGACAGGGGAGTTGGGGCCTGGGAGATGACAGCTATGGGGTACACACTTTCTTTCGGGGTAATAAAATTGATTGAGGTGAAGGTGGCTCAAACCCATGAATATGCGAAGAGCCACTGATTTGTCCACTTTAAATGGGTGAATTTTTAAAGAGTATGTGGATTAAATCTCGATAAAGCTGTTATGAAAAATAAAGGGCAGTTTTTGGACTCTAGTTTGGATCATAGCAACTTCAAGGGAAAGCAAAACAAGAAAATCTGAAAAGGAAGGAAACAGGTTGGGGAGGGGGGGGAAATAATTCTACCCAGGCCAATCCGACAAGCAAAACAATTAAGATTTTTTTCACCTCTATAAAATACTTTACGTGTCGATCAGTCTAGAGAATGCATCGGGGGTAAGATGCACAGACCTAATGTATAAGCTTCCTATAGAAAGCTGCTAAAATCAAAATAAGCCGAATCTTCCTACCTCAAGCAGTGAGAGCGTCAGTATAAAATGTCCCAGGTTAGCATGATCAAAATGTCAAATATGAAACTACTTTGGAACAATGTGAGAGGTATTAGTAATGGAAGTTTGAACAATGTTAACACTTAAAATTTCAGCAGAACCATTTCAATCCATAAACGTACGAAAGTCATTTTACAGTGTGCTTAACAGTCAAGACCAAGAACTGTTATAAAAGACGCCCTCAATGTCACTTCATTTTCTTTTATTCTTATTATCACATTTAAATCTCTCTTTAAAAGTGGTCTTTATGGGTAACTTTATCACACGTTTCAAGACTATTCGTTTTCAATACAACTTACTCCAAGGAATTTAATAAAGAGAGACCACTTTCCCCTCATCACCCCTAAATTAATACTGTAACTACAGCGTAGAAAAATGGCAGCGCGCATGCTGGAAGGACTTGATGCACTATGCCATGACACATGGTGGCTCAATAATCTTAGAGGTGACTCTCTTTGGCTGTAGAAGACTCCTGGTGAGTTGCAGCATCCCCAGCTAACCCCACATGGTTTCCCTTGTAAAGACCTGGCAGTAAAGACTGGGGTAGACAGAGAAAGTCAAGGGTGGACTTGTTGAAGAGGAGAATCCCAAAACCTAGCCATGAGACCCATATAAGCTCTGGAGCCAATACTGTAACCTTTCCATGTTTCACTGGGAAAAGGAGGAACAAAAATCTCTCCTTAAGCATCTCTGCTCACAGGTAAGTACATCTGCTAAATGGAGTGTTGGCAAAATTTTTCTGAAAAGGGCAAGTAAGTATTTTCAGTTTTTCATGCCATGCTGTCATCTGTTTCCACAGCTCTCCTGTTGTCATGCTGTGACAGCCAAAGACAACATATAAATGCACGAACAAGGCTGTGTTCCAATAAAATTTTATTTAAGGATACTCACATTCAAGTTTCATGATGTTTTCACACATCTTAAATTGCATTTTTCTTGTAATATTTTTCTTAACACTTTATAAGTGGGAATAGAATTCATTGCTTACAGGCTGCTCGAAAACAGGCCAGCATTGGCCTGAGAGCCTTCCTCTGTCTTGTTGCTAAACCACAGTCTGGG
This sequence comes from Nycticebus coucang, assembly GCF_027406575.1. NCBI lineage: Eukaryota > Metazoa > Chordata > Mammalia > Primates > Lorisidae > Nycticebus > Nycticebus coucang. The sequence continues at coordinate 175,603,545 of NC_069781.1, read as the reverse complement.
CAAGGAGCAGGTGGACCAGTAACCCAATCATGACTTGGTATTTATTCTACAGATGCTCGGTCTGATAACAAAATGACATAATTTTCTTCACTGAAGCAAAACCCAATGGCACACGTTCCAAATTGTTGCACTTTACAGAACAGCAAGATAACTTCACTTCTACTGACTACAATTTACATCCTAAACTTTCTGAATTTCTTTCTTCAGAAACAATTACCGAGGCCCCAAAGTTTTCCATTATTTAAAAATGGACAAAGGGCTTCTGGAATTGATAGCGTTGGAACAGGCGGTACGGGAGACACGATGGCCTTGGCTTATGAGATATGAGGTTGGCCACATTCCCTCTGGCCCTGCTCAGTAATTCCATCATTAACGCAGCAGGTTATATGAATGCGATACGCAGCCCATCCTTCCCATTGGCGCTTCTACGTGGTTGGGATTTTAATTTGAAGGACGTACAGGGACTGATATTGACGGCGTTACTTTCCCTCTTCCGGCCTTGATTTTTCATCAGCCACCTGACCATCGCAAGCATAGACACAAATGCACAAACTGCCCTCATGGAACGGCTTTGCTGAATAAAGGGAAAATGTTAAATTATGTAACATTTCTCAAACAGTGTCATTGTGGTATTTTTTAATACGGGCAGGATCAAAAACTGATTTGACTCCTATCTGGAATAGTTTCGGTGAATTAAAAAATTGCAAATTGAGACATTAAAGCGCTTTAAAATGTGGCTCACGCCTGTAATCCTAGCACTCTGGAAGACCAAGGAGGGAGGATCCTTTGAGCTCAACAGTTCAAGAACAGCCTGAGCAAGAGTTAGATTCTGTCTCTACTAAAAATAGAAAAACTAGCTGGGCATGGTGGTACATGTCTACAGGGGAGTCTGAGGGAAGAGGACTGCTCAAACCCAAGAGTTTGAGGTCGCTGTGAACTATGACACCATGGCACTCTACCCAGGGTGACAGAGTGAGACTCTGTCTGAAAATAAAGAATTTTAAAAACTACTTTAAAAGGTATTTGATATATTTATACATCTAGCTCATGATATATAGACTATATTCCTTGGCTTAGAAAATTATTTTATTTTTTTTTAAAGGGAACAATTTTTTTTTTAATATTTACCATTATTCCATTATTCTTTTAAGTTCAATATACAAATATCCATTGTACATATACAGACATGTGTCTTTTTATATTTTCAATAATAACTACAAGTTTTCCAAGTAGAAATACTATATAATTCTAAATAATTATTTCTATGAATTTCATATTTTGTATTGTCATGTTAAGTTTAATTCTCTAATTGTTAATGGTATACAATGGAAAAATATTTTTTATTATTATTGTTATTACCGGTTTTTCGATTAAAGAGTGATAGAAACTCTAGCCTAGTTCAGGACAAATGATGTTCATGAGCTGATGCATGTGTAGTTTCATCTTCTAACCAAAGTGAACCAAATAAAATTTTTTAAACACCATGAGGCAATTGCCATGATATAAATGTGTCTCAGAACAAAATCACAGAGAAAAAAGGGCAACAGTGGGAAAGGCAAAAAGTTCAACTCAGAGATTTCATGGCAGGATAAAAAAGTTCTGAGATCATAGCCCAAACCACCATAACAAAAATCCAAATGTTAAAAAAAAAAAGGCAAATGTTGAAGAAAGTCGATCTACATTAAAATGGGTAACTCTGAAGAAATACAGAAGAACCCCTGTGGTTGACCAGTTCCTTCTCTTGACCCTCTCCTTGAGGGAAGCTGATGTTCATAGGCCAGACATGCACCATGTACTGAGGCCCAGTTCCTTACATTGGCCACCTCTGTATGTTGCCCAGTTTGTTACAGTCCCTTGGGTTGTCAATATACAGAAGTTCTACTGTATTGCTTTGGAGTGTTCCCCATTTGAAGCAAAATTTAGTTATGATTTGCAAAGATTTCAACCAGACAAATGGGCTAAGGGCTACTGTCAGATTCCCAAAGAATCCTTGCCTCTGAGGGCAGCCAATATCCCTCTTAAATCTGTATTTCTACATGTTTATTAGAGGTTCATGCATTGGGAGGGGGAGGTTGGCCTGCATGGAGAAACATGCCTGATTGCCATGTGATTGCTGACACTGGCTGGTGGTCCTACAGCATGTAGGCCACTGTCTCTGCCCTTCTTTTGATTTTTCCATCTTGTCTGATCAACTCCTAGAAGCAAGAAGATGGCTCTGGCCATAGCGGCATCAAATCTGCATCCCAGACAGGAAGAAAGGAGGAGTGAAAACGCCAGCAGCACCTTGCCATTCTGTCAAGAAAGCAGAGGATTTCCCAAAAGGCCTGCCATGGATTTCTGATGTTACTTGTTGGCTACAAGTCACATGACCATCCTCAGTTGCTAGGAAGGCTGCAAACAGGAGCATAGCAATACCTCTTCTAGCTTTTAAGCAGAGAGTGGGTAGGGGGCCCAGCACACTGGACAGTGAGAATGGAGTCTTGCTTCCCCAGGAGACTGAGGTCATGGAGGGCACGAAGTGTGGTTAACTATCACTGGCTGTCTTCCAAAATCAAAATGTGAAGAATTTGGACAACGACAATAACCAAAAAGGCAGCTGAGAATCCCAACTGATTCCAATCAAACAAAAGTATATCAGAAAAGACAAAGATAGGCTATACCCCACTTCTTCCTGGACCCATGGAGAGACTGTATTTCCTAGGCTCTCACAAATCAGTTATGTGCCACTTCCAGGCATGGTCCTTAAAACGTCTCACACAGGATCCCCCCTAAGATCTTTCCCCTTACTCCAGCTTCATGCAGACAAGCAAGGCAGCCCTGGAAGACATGTGTGGAAGACAGCTGAGCCACAAGATGGAAAGAGCCTGGGTCCCGGCGTCACCACGGGGGAGACAGCTGCCTACTAATGACCCAAAACAGTCACTTTGGACCCTACAAAAGCAAGAAATAAACTTTCACCATGTTTGATCTACTATGCATACATGTGCTTAATTGTTATACACATAACAGCTATCATTCATTGCCTTTAACACTTCATCTATCTAATGCCCAGACATCTCAGAGACCCTGAGATTCAATCACAGCTTAACCAGCTCTGATCCCAGGTTACAGATATTCACTTTGTTTCATTTGTTTTGGGTTTTGTTTTGAGATAGAGTCTCACTCTATTGGGTATCTGACAGCAACCTCAAACTCTTTGATCTTCTGCAATCCTCTTGCCTCAGCCTCCCAAATAGCTGGGACTACAGGTGCCCACGACCACAATGGGCTAGTCTTTGTATTCTTTTCAGTAGAGACCTCCTTTTGCTCAGGCTAGTCTTGAACTTCTGAGCTCAAGCACCCACCAGCCTCGACCTCCCAGAGTACTACAGTTACAGGTGTGAGCCACCATGCCTGGCCCAGATACTGATTTGTTTTAGATCTGTTTACCAACCAAAGGAGCATCTGTAGGTATCACTTGGCTCTGTGGCTCACTCCCCTACAAGGGGGATCTTAGCAAAAATAAGCCTGATAACATTTCCACAAACCAAGAAAGGAAAACGCCAACCTGCAGGTCTCCCCCAGTTGTCCACAGCATAAGCTGAATCCACAGACTCTTCCCTACTGTCTGTGAGTTACTCAGAGATGTCTTGGCAACCTGCTGTGCTTTTGAAGTTCACTTTTTAACATCTCTTAACTAGACTCCTTTTATCAAAAAGTGCCCTCCTGCACACTCCATGATATGCTTCCAGGGAAAGTCTGGCTTAATTTTGAACAGGTGATTTATGGCACCATCTCCACGCTGCATTGTGGAGCCTGTCCTCTCAATTTCAGAACCCTGGTCTCTTTTCTGCTCACTTTTTGTTTGCCTTCAGCCTTCTCCAAGCGTTATTGTAAGGAGATTCACTTTGTAGCTTAAGAGTGTGGTTTTTGTGAGTTACACGGAGCTATATTTTCCTTCTTCTGCTCCTAGATGGAAAACAAATTGCATAAGGGAAATGTCTTTATAGTACCAGTTCTTAAATATTTTACAGGCAGAAATCTTGGTGGGTGGCTTGGAGGCTCAATTACCCCGCTCAGGAAAGTATAGAAATATCCCTGAGGGTTTACATAAGAAACCAGCAGTGACTCCTCGCCGCGTAAAACCTCAGGTATTTGCGCCTGCCTCTGAAATCGATGACTCAGTGGCATTTGGGCAGTCAAAAGAGAGGAAGGCCAGTGCGACCGCACAGGTTTTACAATAAAATCTACCTAACTGTCTGTCTTTTGAGAGACAGAAAAAAAGATGGGCAAGTTAAGTGGTAAGTGTGGGACATCATCACCTTGGAAGTTTAGCTCTTCAGTACACTTTTGGGGTGGTGGTAACAGGGAAAAAGAGAAGCTTTGTCAAATACCGACTTCCTAAAAAGACAGAGCCACAGCAGATCTGTTAGAATGCAGAGTGTCGGAAAAACAGAATATAGATCATTACTGCACCCCACAGTCTCCCATTTGATCCAATGGCAATTCTTTGGAGTAATTACCATTATTTCCACTTTGGAGATGAGAACACTGAGGCTCAGATAGGTTCAGTCACCTTTACTAGGATAGTCGGTATATACCAGACATGGGATTTGTACCTTGGTCTGTCTCATCCCAACTCCTGAGCTTTTCACACTCACCACAGTGCATCCTCTAACCCGCAGGCTGCAGAAAAGGAAATTTCTTCAAAGAGGGCTAAGAATGTACCATGAGATGGCCCCTCTAGGACATGCATTCCAGAGGATGTGTGGAAGCAAAAGAGTCACTTTGAACTCTGATGGTGGAGCTCTACCATGTCATGGGGTGTAGGGGTTGAGGGGGGATAAAGCACCTACCGTGATCACACAGTAGAGGGAGCACTGGAAGAGCCTCACAATTTGGAATCTCATGTTTGATATGCCATAAAGGAAAAAAAAAAAAGGATAGTCCAGAATAGCATTTCTAATCTAAAGAAGCAGATCAGATCTCTAGAAAAGAGAAAAAAAGGCAGAAAGCCACAGAAGAGTGAAAAATCCATTCTAAAAGGAATCTTTAGACACCCAGAGGCCAGGACATTCGTTTCCAGGAGACAATTAGGGTAGACTTTCTCAGAGAGGTGACTGGTGTCTTAGAAAAGAACAGAGAATTGTGAGGGTTTCTTTTTTTTTTTTTTAAGAAAAAAGAAAACTTGTTAATAGAACCCCCCTACTGCCCTTACTCCTGAGAACTGTCCATTTTGTTAATGTATTAGAAACAAACAAAAAGAAAATGAAGCCCACACAGTGGAAAGAGACCAGGGTGCTGGGCATCACTGAGGCCTGGGGTCATTCCACATGGAGAAAGGCACGGTGCCTACAATACCCCAAGACTCCTCGGAGAGCCGTATGAAGTACATTATTCCAAATTCTAAGAAAGGGGGGAAAAAACTTACATTGCTACCATGTCTATTTCAAGCTTTTATCAGCACTAATTTCAGCTCCCTTTTTCCTTATAATTCTGAACAGAGGGAAAACAGACATTAATTAAGCAAAGCTTTATCTCTCTACTCTAATGAAAGCCAAGTTACAGTTATATTTTTCCCAAGATTTTTCTCCACTTAATGAAGACATTATCCCCGGGTTTTCAAAGTCATCTTACAAAAGAGCATTCAAGAGACATTAAAGTCAGTTTAAACTAAAAAGTCCTTTTGAAGTCAATAAACAATAAAAGAACAATGAAAAGAGGGCCTTTGATCCTGCATTCGTCTGGTCTTTAATTTCTGTTTTAATCTACTAGATGAGTAAGTCTTGTATTCAAATACTCCTCACCTCTAGAAAACAGTCTGTTTGAATCAAACATTTGTTTTAAAATGCTTTCCTTCAAGTGCCTGTTATGCGTGTACATATGTGTATACACGTGTGTTTATGTATACGTGCAAGTTTACATCTGTCCATGTGCGCGCGCACATGCCCATACACACACGCACATATGTGTTTCATTAACATGGATGCAAATCAGTAGAGAATCCTCTACTAGGAAGGGGGACCGTAAAGTTTCCAATTTACTTCCAGTCTATCTCTTTGAGGATGTTTTCAAAAAGAAAGAAAATGGAATCTTTGACTTTGAAATTCATGGCGAGATCAAAGACTATAATGCTCACAGATTTTTCGAGGCATACATCACTAATAACACAGGAAAACACGTAACTAATGAACAGGATGGTCAAGAGATGATAAGGTGAGCAGGAGACTGGGCAGCTCCGTGAATGACACCACACCAGGCAGGGATTGGCTTCCCTCTCTGAGATCTGTTTCCCTGGGGAATACATTCGAACCAATCATTTCCTGCCCCTGTTACAGTGGTGAGATTGTTCGGTACAGATGGGAGAAAATGAAAAGACGAATATACTGTACGTGTCAAAACACCTCTCCTTATGTGTGGGCCTCTTTTTGTTTTCCATTGAGGTGAAATTCACATAATATAAAATTAACCATTTTGAGATGTACAATTCAGTAGCGTTTAGTACCCTGACAGTGTTGTGCAGTGGTCACCTCTATCTAGTTAAAAAACACTTTCACCACCTCCGGAGGAAACCCCGTGTTCCTGAGCGGTCACTCCCTGCCTCCGACATTCTGTCTTCCTGGATATTTTATATAAACGCAATCATGTAACACGTGACCTCTTGTATCTCCTGTGCTACCCTCTTTTAATTTAAAAATAAAGCCTATATGAACACAACTCTGATTCTAAAAGTCAGTTCTTCAGAAAGAAAAAAAAAGTCCAGGGCACATAAATACTTTAAAAAATATAAATTGATTACGCTGCTGGTGCTCTGACAATGGGCGTAATTTACCAGGGCCATGAAAAGGGAGTTCACTTAATTTACATATGAAGGAGCATTGGCCAGAAGCTAAGAAAGCTTGTTACCCAATAGGATGTGGAGATGGGAAATAGGAACGTGTTTCTGAGAAGCACGTTCCATTAGGAGATTATGGGTCTACGCAGGTCATTACTGAAAGGACACATCATTCAGGGATATTGCCCAACCTCTGAGCTTGGGGTCATGGGATAAAACAGAGTTCTCTAACAAATAACTCCCTCGGGGCCACTGGTGGAGACGGGGTGGTAGGCTGAGTGGTTTGTAAATCTAAATCAGGGTCGTTTCCAACCTGGATTATCCATCTACTTTTGAAATGGCAACATTTATAATTCCATTCCTTCTTTCTCTGATTTTTCTTATTGAGGGTCCAACATGTCCCCAGATCAGAATGGAAAGTCAGAGCGTCCATTTCTCCGACAAAGAGACAGAATGGGGGTCCTTATGAAAATGAAAGCGAGCTGAGGCTTCCCCCAGGATGAAGTGGAGGGTGGGGGTGCGTGCGAAATGAGGCAGTGATTCCAGAAGGACAAAGAAGGGAAAATGCTGACAGCTCTGGGTTCAAATCCCAACGTGTTTCTGCCACGCCTCTAAACCGCAGCTCTACCACTTAGAAAACAGGGATACCCCAAGGGATGTTAGAGGATACTCAATAAATTCCAGCCATGTGCCACCATTATTCCCACTCAGTCCCTCCGTCAAGGTGCTCTGTGTGGACTGCAGGAAATGGCCAGCATGGACTGTGGTCAGGCCTCAACACCCCCTCCCTTCCTTCTCCTTTCTCCTTCCCCACCCCCACCCCCTTTCTTTTGTTATTTTTTCCCTCCCTCCCTTTTTTCTGTGCTTCCCTTCCTTGTACAGTATTAGCTACGCCAGCTTGTCCCTTAGCCGCAGTGGTAAGCTAGGACCTTATGTCCCCCCATTCCTTATGCCCCATCTCTTTTGAGACAGAGCAGTCAGAGCCCCCCCACCCACCCACCCCCGCCCAGTCCCTGCCTCGCGGTCACTGACAGGGGTGTGCCCTGATCATCTTCATCTCTCTGCAAAACAACAGAGCCTGTGTATCCTGAGTTCTGATCTCCCAACCAACAAGCTGAGGTTTCTGTTCCACAGAAGAGAGACCCCACACCCCCACGAAAAGGCAGCTCTACCAGCATTACAAATTGAACATGACCATCCTAAGGCCCAAAGGTCCATATTTGGGCCTTAGGATGGTCATGAGCCCGTGTGTGCCAGCAAGGGCACCTCCAAAAATGGTGGGAAAATGAGAAAGTTTGACTCACGCTTTTAAAGCCCCTGGTAACCATTTGCAAACAGGGCCCCATTCTAAAACATACCTTTAAATTTTTTACTTGATCGTGAACCTTCGCTAACCTAACACTTATCCCTTCTGGGGTAAAGTCAGCATTAGAATTACCCATGTTGTAAGGGTCAGGGGAAGAACCAGTTAACGGATTTTCAGCCAACAGATCCTACCAACTGCAGAATCCAAAAAAAAAAAAAAAAATTACTGAGAACCTATTATGTGCCAGATTAGTGAGATGCAGCCGATCGCAGTATCACATTTCATTTTTCTCTAATAGGCATTTGGACCAGCCTTACCCTATTCCAAACAACACAGATGACCAGGCAGGTATCTACCCTATTTCCCCAAAAATAAGACAGTGTCTTATTTTAAGGTGTGCTCCCAAAGATGCACTAGGTCTTATTTTCAGGGGACGTCTTATCTTTCCCGTAAGTAGGTTTTATTTTCGGAGGACGTCTTATTTTCGGGAAAACAAGGTATTAATAACGACAACGCTGGATACCGACTCCCTCAATGAATTTAAAGAATGATTATGCTGCAAAGCCTGGCCACATCTCAGGCCTGCAGCAAACAGCTATTGGACACCTCCAATTGTAAGGGTTGTCCTTTTAACCACTCTGGCTCTTCATAAAGCCAGGTATAAGAATTTCTTCAATGGCCTTTGGTGCAGGGGGCACCACAGCCCATGTGTGCAGCGAGGGCACCTCCAACACGCGCTGTGCGTTTCCAAGACCTGCGTAGGTTCCGAACAACGCCCATCGCAATGCTCAGTGCTGGGTATTTATTTTCCTTCACGCTTTCTTTCGGGCATGGCCACACCAAAGCTGATTCGGAGAACTCGGAATTGCAGAGGGATATGGATTGGACGTGAGGCAACACCCCTTGGCCAAGGCAAATAAAACCAAAAGTTCAACGAGCCTTAAAGCTGGTGCGTAAATGTCATTGTGCCTGGACAGAGGGGCAATCAGAGGATGCTCACAATGTGGCAGGCCTCCGGGGCAGTGGGGACAGGTGACTGTGCTGTGTTCCGAGGAGGATGGCAGAGACAGGGTGAGACCCAGGACGCAGATGTCACCACCGCCCGTGGTGCTGTCCCCGAGGTCTCAGAGCTGATCACCAGGCCGGTCCAGGCAGCGGGGCGCGTTTACAACTGACAGTAACTATAACATACACCAGTTTGTATTAAGATGTTCCTGCACCTTTCTCGTTCTAATCACCAATTATGACTCTATTACTCCTACTTGGCAGTTCATCTGCTCCTGCCTCCGCTAAGGGCGACTTGGAGACGGACCTCTGATCTCCGGGTTCCACTCCAGCGAGCACTCAGCACGGCGGCTGTCATTTGCAGACGCTGAAGAGGTAAGGCATTGCTTTTGCTCAGATAACTGTACCTGACCTTACAACAATTTACTAAGGAAATACCTGCTTAATAGCGGGTGCGAGTGCAGTTTCCTTGATGCTCGCCACGGCGCTGCAAATTAGCGACAACAGGATAAATCTATGGCCGGCTCGCTAGACACTTCATTAAATCACTGTTCTCTTGCCTTGTAGCGCGCTAATAGAATCACAGCCCTCGTTAGCTACTGAATAAAAGATCAATCACAGACTTTGAAAGCTCTGGCTACCAGCTTCCAGAGGAAACAAGGAAAAAAAAAAATAAGGAGAGTCGAGCAAGAGAGGGAAAGAGAGATATTTAGGATCTTCGCTGAGATTCTGAATGGCCTCGCTGCAAGACGCTTAAATTACCTTTTCCACAACTGACTCCAACTGTAATACTCAGAGGAACTTGTTAAGCCTGCTTTCAAGAGCAGCACTCTAATATACACCGGCTAGACCCTGGTCAAAAGTTCATAATGTGCATATGTAAAAAGGTACTAAATTGCCTGAGGGCTAAAACCAGAGGAGTTTAATTGTAGCAAAATGCTGAAAATGGTCTGTTGAGGGTCCTTCTGTGGGGATACTGCTGGCTCTGGCTGATTGAAGTACAGAACATAAAAGTCTTACAACAATATTTCCTTAAATGCTGGGGAAACTGCCAGCAGTTGGTATTGCATGAATGTTGTGGTTAAAGAAAAACATTTTCCTCCCCTAAAATAAATAGAGTATTAAAAACTGCTCCAGCCCGTAATTCTAAAGCATGATGGAAAAAGGGGAAGGCTCGGTGATCATAAATAAGGTATAATTCATAGGGCACAGCCCATCTACTCCTGGTATATTTTTACATGGGGCACATGGAAGGTGTTCAGGCACCACCTGTAAAGGGTTTCTGGACTGTGAGTGGCCGTGATTTTGAAAACAGCTTTGTGCTGAAATAACAGCTGCTCCTGGCTGCCCCGTCTGTCACTGGGTTAGACTTACCCATGTGGGCATCCTTGCGAAGGGACCTGTTTGGCTTGCCTTTATTTCTCCTTTCATAAAATGCGACCAACAGTCCCACCGACATGTATATTTGGCTTGTTTGGATGGGTTTCATGTACCCACAATTCTCCACCTTCTCCAAATACATTTCTTCTGTTTTCTTGTTCTTCTGGCCTCTCCTCCTCTTTCTGGCCTTACTAATTAGATCTGCATTTGAATAAATGACAATCAAAGAGCTGGGACTGGGGACCTACAATGCCAGGAGGCCCTGTGTCAAATAGAGACCATACCCGAGAGAAACTAGAATATGGCAGGTACTCACACTGTTTTAAAAGAAATATATGGGAAAATTAAACTTGGCTGTCATAGACAGTGACAACTGTATCCATTTGTCATTTTAAGCAACTTTACAAACAAACATGGAATTCTGCACCTCTGCTGCTGCCATACTGTAACATCCACCTTAGGAAAGGATGGCGCTCAGGAATTAGGGCGGGTTACACGGGTGGTGAGAGCTGAGTACATGAGATTAGCAACATCCATGTCCCTCCTGATAATCCCGGGACCCTATTTCTTTAGCCTTTGTCCCCATGGAGAAGACTTCAAAACTTACAGTGAGATGCAAGTATTGTGCCCTTGTATAACTGAGCCAATTAAAACTCAACTGAAGGAAAGTATCCATCTAATTATTTATGGTCACCAGAATCGTTTCAGGCTCACTCCACCTTACAGATGCAATCCTCGTCGTGCCACCTGGATTGGAGCAGAATATAGTCCATCTCATGTTTAAAGGGTGGTCAGCTCTGCTCTTTGGTTCTTCAGAAGCAAAGGCCTAGCAGGTTACTGGTCACATCTACACAGGCCGTGCCAGTTTGCCCTCTTACAAACTGCAAATCTGAGTTATTCAGGCCGTTGTGCCGCAAAACGAGCTGGCAGCTACAGGCCAGCTAGTCCAGGGCTCATCTCTGTCCCTTTCCCTGCCAGGGTTGGGGAAATCTGTGCACTCAAAGCACGAGTACTTGGGGAGGAAACGAGAGAAAAGGGCACGGAAGGAGTCCACTGAAAGATGGGTTGTTAAATTGAAAACATCTAAGAAAAATGTAAAGCAGGATCTGCCCTACTGCAATCTGGAATATCAGAAATGGCAGCCCACTAATATGCTCCGTTCTTTGATTCCTTCCAAGTCTCAAATCGCAACCCCAAAGGGCAGGAGTAGACCCATCCTTTCAACATACTCCCTCCATACTCCTGACCACCAAGGTTCCTAATCACAGAGGCACAAGCCAGCTCCTTCTGCCACAATATCACACTTAACCCATAACACTGCCCACACCGTAGAGTCAGGGACACAGCCCACAGGAGTCTTGGCATGCAATAGGAGGATGTGCTCAGATGCCTAGTGCTTCTACTTACCAGCTGTGAGGCTCAGAGCCTCATTTTCCTCATTTACAAATTGGACATAATAATTCGAAACACAATAGGTTCCTGCGGGAAGTAAAGCAAGTAGGATGATCTATTTAAAAACTCCTGGGCCGGGTGCGGTGGCTCTCGCCTGTAAGCCCAGCACTCGGGAGATAGAGGCAGGTAGATTGCCTGAGCTCAGGGGTTCGAGACCAGCCTGAGCAATAGTGAGACCTCGTCTCTAAAAAATAGCCAGGCGCTGTGATGGGCACCTGTAGTCCCAGCTAGTTAGGAGGCTGAAGCAAGAGAATCGCTTCAGCCCAAAAGTTTGAGATTGTTATAAGCGGTGATGCCACAGCACTATACCAAGGGTGACAAAGTGAGACTCTGTCTCTAAATAAATACATACATACATACATAAATATTCCTGGCCCACTGCCTAGATAGAACTCAACAAATGATTCCTCTTTACCATTGGGTACTCTTCACGTAAGTCTGAAAAAAAAAAAAAACATGAAGGATACTCAAATGAGATTAACACAGACCGGATCATTCTAACATGTGGTTATACTTTTCAGCACCATTTGAATAAAAAATGATGTGGACTTTCTGTGAATCGCCATATTCCAAGAATGACTGAAGGTATCTGACACTGAATACGGCAACAAATGAGACACAATAAGCTAACAGGATGCGTGTACATGTATGTTTACAAGCTGATTACCCAGAATGTACTCAAAAGCACGAAAATGCTATTTGTGACTTTGTGTTTGTCCCAAGAGAGCTTCTTTGAGACAAAAAAATATCAAAGGCTAACTTCAGAATTCATGGGCAGCTTTTACTACTTCAGGTTAGACATGGCACCCATGCGATATCCATTTCCACTTCTATTTTGCTTCTATTTTGATTCTCACCCCAGCTTCTTAGTGAAAACATAAGAAAGAATTCATATCAAAAGTGACAATGAAGGTGCTAAGTGCCGGCACGATGACCGCAATCAAGGGGCAAAGTGACTTCCAGGGAACTGATGTGCTTAGCTTAATTCCTGCTGAAAATGCTATAGTTTAATACCATGTATAAAAATGTGTACTAAAATATCCTTAAAATAATAATAATAAACTATCCCTGATTTTAAAATGATCAGCAAAATTCCCCAGCACCCACAGATTGAGCCGCTGTGTGGATTCGGTTTTATGGCCACTAGAGAAACCCAGCCTGCTGCGGTGTTACCTTCCAAGGAAGCAGATAGCCTGACTTTATGAATATTTTGTGTCATCTCCATACTCGGGGGTCCCTGTGTTTAACTCTTGGCACCTCGTGTGAACCTGGAGCCCTGCAGGCTCGTGGTTTCTTGCTGAGCAAGTTAAGGCAGAAACCATGCTAGATTCATTCAGAGAAAGAAGAGAATGCATATTTAATACTTTTCTGGAAGAAAATTACTTTGGATTAACATAAAGAGAAGTAAATAGGTATTTCTGTACTTTGCATAATATTTTTTTCTTCTGCTTCCTTGTGTTTCCCTGACTATGCACATCAATAAAAATATAGTAGAACTTCTGTAAGTTGGCCGCCCAAGGGGTTGTAATAAACCAGTCAACATACAGAGGTGGTTGACAGAAGGAACTAGGCCTGCTGTACAACACATACATATGGCGCATGTCCAATTTATGAAAATTATGTCAACTTAAAGAGGTAGGCAGTGCAGGGAGATGGTCCACTATGGAGGTTATACTGCTGTGAACAGAACCCACATGACTACTTCTGTGCACGTCTGAAAATCTCCCTATGAAACTCTAAGTTTACCACCTAACACTATCCCCAGCACGCAGCTCCATAAAGCTTCAACCTTCACTAAAGGTCTAGGAATTATGGCTTTTGTGCTGGGATCAACAGAAATTACAGACACTGACAGGTAAAGACTTTCAAAATGAATGGAACTTCCAGACCGGAACAAGGACGCTCTCCACAGAGATCAAAGAAATACCCACTATGCTAGGCAGCTAATTTGGGGGTTATTTAATTAAGGTAAGATAAGGGTCAGCTAATCAAAAATGGCTTTGGAAGGTTCGAAAATCAGTCGAAAGGAGACCTGCTGTGGACCAATGGGCTTGGAAGACAGAGTCACTCACTACACACAACTTCCCAGGATTTTAAAATGGAGTCTTGGCGATTTTTTTATTTGCGACCTCAAGTAGGCCTTCAGGCTGAATGGGAATACAAACATGTCACCAGCATTATTTTTAAATACTTTACTGCATCTAAAGATGATTTCCAAGAAAATCCACTGGCAAACATCAGCACACAAGTGCAGAAAGCACACACTTATATGTACAAATATAAACAGATACATATATTGTTACTGTTGAACATGAGTAGCTAAAAATTACTTATTTTCTGTTCATTTTTATATGCTATACAATAAAATGGCACACCCAGGTGCAGAAAGCAAATTCTCCTTCCTAGAAAGCCATCAATGTCTGATCCCTGACAGTGACACCATACACTGCAAACACTTAAATGTAGAGTTCAATGAAAATATGAAGAAAAGTATGTAAACTGGCAGAAATCACACGTGACCTGAATGGTTGGAGGAAAAGAGGAAGAGAAATGAAAGAAGAGGAAGAGGAAGGTGCTTCTCATGATGAAAGAACAAATCATGCTCAACTTGCAGGCCACTCACGCTTAACTTGCAGTAACCTGAAGTAGTAAAAGCTGCCCATGAATTCTGAAGTCAGCCTTTGAGATTTTTTTTTGTCTAAAAAAATGCATTTACAAAACAACACTGATGGCACGTCCAGGGAAACATGAAAGAGATAATCAGTTCTCCCACAGCCTAGTAAGAAGAACATTGATTCACCATCTTTCAACGTGAACTTGCAACAGTCTGGTAACATTTAGGGGTTCAATTCCTTAATCTCTAAATGAATGGCCTTGGCTTAGATAACCTCTAAGGTTAGGACAAATTATGGCCTCCTGAGAAGGCTAAAGAAAGCCTCAGTTCATCTTATCACTCAGGGTGCTTACGGATTAGTTCTTCCCGAGTCGCACGCTGGCCTCTATTTAGATACTGTAATCCATTAGTTTACTAATATAATCCCTCTGGGTTATAATTAATAGGAGCAACCTACCAGGGAAAACTTCAAGTAGTATTGTAAGTGAAGTAAATTAAATGCCTAGGTGACACAGGAAATGGAAATTGTTGGAAATGAAAGGTATTTTCCTCTCCAGGCCAAATAAGGATGTACTAATAATCATTCCATCGCCTTCCCCCCAGCCCCAAGCAACTCCTGCCAGCTAATCCCACCCCAGCCCACACGCAGATGAAACAGAGCGCCACCTGTTGGCAGCCACTAGGACTTGCACACATTTATATATGTAACTTCTGGGCATGTAAATATGTACAAATACAAACAGATACATATATTGTTACTGTTGAATTATCTTCCCTAGTAGGAGCATTAAAAATTACTTAATTTATATTCTGTTCATTTTTATATGCTGTACAATAATATAATTTAAAATGATTAGCTATGCTATAAATGTGAGATAAGGGATTAAATGAATGTTTAAGAGAAACAATACTGTAGCAATAAATGATTAATTGGCAGGGAATAGAAGAGAGTGGAATAAATAATAGTACAGATTCTGCAGGCCAAGTTTGGTAAGACTAAACTATGTCAAGACCATACTATGTCCCTTCATCTCAGATGGATTCTTCAGTTTTCCCCTCCAGAACCAAAGGAATACGAACTCCACCATGAAAAATCAGGTACGTTCCCAAGTCAAGTGAAAGCTGCTAAGTTCATGTTACATCCATGTGTGCCTTGACTGTTGGAAAGGCAGAATCTTATAAGAATGGCTGTTAAGAATTCCCAAAATAGGGCGGCGCCTGTGGCTCAGTCGGTAAGGCGCCGGCCCCATATACCGAGGGTGACGGGTTCGAACCCGGCCCCGGCCAAACTGCAACCAAAAAATAGCCGGGCGTTGTGGCAGGCGCCTGTAGTCCCAGCTACTCGGGAGGCTGAGGCAAGAGAATCGCTTAAGCCCAGGAGTTGGAGGTTACTGTGAGCTGTGTGAGGCCACAGCACACTCTACCGAGGGCCATAAAGTGAAACTCTGTCTCTACAAAAAAAAAAAAAAAAAAAAAATTCCCAAAATAACGCTTGGCACTTAGGAATGAAAATTTGTGAATGGAAAAAAAAAATAAATAAATAAGTGAATCAAGGATATAGTTTCCATATTTCCACCCACCAACTTTGCTGGAATTGCTCTTTCCTTTGCTCGCTCGGGACAAATGTGTAAATCAGAAAGCAGATGCTTGCTTAGCGGAGCGCCGCGTCCAGAACCTGTCATTACTCATGACTTTGAAAGAACCAAGAACACAAGTAGCAAATCTGGATTGAATGAAAAAGCCTTTTGCTGTTTTATGCAAAGGAGGGAAGTGGCATACGTGCAGGGGAGCTTTGCTACCCCTGGATAATCCTGTTCCAGCAGAGTCTTCATCTGAGATCCCAGGAAGGCCCCTGAAAGGTCCATGGATGAGACAACAGCAACAAAGAAAAGAGGGCGCAGACGACACTCCAGCAGACGTAATGCTACGGTATGCTCTGAGCATACGCCCACTGCCTTAAGCACACAGCAGAGTAAAATCCTAGGGTGGGCACGTGTTGTATGACATTTCAATGTGAAATAAACCATCCTTCCAGTAGCATCGTTTCAGAAGGTGCTTGCAGAAACGCTGCCAGTCTGCAAGGGGTGCCTATCTTCCCTGTTCCAACAATGCAAGTCACTCTTTACAAGGGTAATCAGTCAACGTCATGTGTGCTAATTTGATGCTTCCGTCATCAGATGACATTGCAAATTTCATTATATATTTTAAGTCATGTTAACATGGTTTTCTAATGTTAGTATTCACAAAAAGGCCACAGCTATTTAAATAACAAATGGGCACGATAATCTTTATAGGTATTACGGAAGGGACATGTGTGGGTATTCGGAGTAGTCTTTCTAGAATCCTCTGACATCCTAAGGGTCATCCACAAAAAGATACATCAAGATATTTCAGAGACACTATAGATTCACAATTTCAGTAATTATTTATAAAATATGAACTACATAAGAACAGAAGAAAAATATGCTTGAAATTATGTTAAAATACTGCTTTATGTGAGCTCTATCATGTGTCCCTAGGGCAAGAATTTAATGTTACTGCTTCAAAAAAAGGGGGGGGGCAGGAATTTATTTTGTTAAGCACAAAATAAAGCTTAAATAGCAAATATTCTCCTTTGTTTATACACACACGCATCTATGTGTATATCAACAAGTTAATCCCTCAATTTATATATCCCATATGTATCCCTGCTAATTTATCTTCCACATGCAGTACACATATCAGAATTTTGTTTCTATTTCACTTCTGCAACATCAGGGGTATTATTTATTATTTCTCTGGCCTCCTGGCTCCCAACACTGCCTTGACACAGACTCACAATATTTCTAAATGGACAACTCTTCCAGCTTCTCTGCTGTTCACTGTTGTAAAAATGCCTTCGTTGCCCCAACTCATTTTCTTGCTGCCCTTAAGCAGACGACCTCTCTGAAACTCAGATGCAACCTGGAGTCCAGTGGGGCTGTGACAGGTGGTGGGGACTTGGAGCTGGGGCACGTCAGTCAATTGGAAAGGCTAGCATCCCACACCACCACATTTATTATGGTCTGGGACAGTCATTTATTCCTTCCAAGCTCCCTTGATGGTAACAAGGAAGACGACTCACAAAGAAACCATGTGGGAAATACAGAAGGTCCTGGCAGATGGCAACCTCTTAGTCAATGTTTATAAAAATCTCACCATCATCATCATCATCATCATCACAACTGTAAGAAACAAAATCCAAAATCCTTAGCAAGGACCTTGGTGGCCTTTTTATTTTTTTTGAGACAGAGTCCTCACTATGTCACCCTCCATAGAGTGCTGTAGCATCACAGCTCACAGCAACCTCAAACTCTTGGGCTTAAGTGATTCTCTTCCCTCCACCTCCCAAGTAGCTGGGACTACAGGCGCCTGCCACAACGCCTGTCTATTTTTTTGGTTGCAGTTGTCATTGTGGTTTGGCAGGGCAGTTTCAAACCTGGTGACCTCAGTGCATTGTGTCTACACCTTACTCACTGAGCTAAAGGCACCGAGCCTTTTTGCGTGTTTTTTTTTTTTTTTTTTTACGTTCGCCTCTCCCAGGACATGCATTACCAGAAATCTATGTTCCTTACTTGAACCTTTTCTATAATACTAATTTTGTCCTGATTTAAATTTGGAGATTTGACTTCTCATGATTTTTTGCATTAACTTTGACTTGATTCTTTTATCAAATTAGTTAACAGACTTCTGGTTGAAACAGTCATCACAAAAATTTGACAACAAGGAAAAAAACAATACAGGGTGAAATGTAGGTTAGTTCAACCCAAAAGTGTGCATTTGGTGGAGAAAACTGACACAACAGAAAACTTACAATGGAAAACACTGTAAGATTTAGTATGTACGGAAAACAGATGAATGAAATCTTAACTGTAAGATACATATTTTTTAAAAACCTTTGGTTTTAATGAAAAAGACTTCAATAAGATTTTTAAAAAAGAGCTTAGCTATCTTTGTACTATTTAAAAACTAGATCAAAGTATTTAATTGACTTAATGGAATTCACCCAGTATTACACTTCCACAAAAAAACTGATCAGTGTTGATATAGCTCTGATTAAAATGTTTTATTCATAAACACTGAGTTAAAAAAAATTCTCGGGATCAAAATGGTAGGGCTGAAGTGGCTGCCTTTATCTCTTTCTAGCCTAGACAGATTTTCTGAGTGCACAGCCCCATGTGCATGATATAACTAAAAAAAAAAAACATTTATTTAGTGCTTACTGTCCACAAATGTCCATTTGCACTACCAGTGCTAGCTGAGGTTTTCTTTCAAAGTTTAAATGAAATGAATAAGAAATAAACACATTTTTTCACAAAGACATATTTAAGATGTCAATAGCTCAGTGGAAAATAGGGGGCACAGGGGAAAGGGAATTGTATAGAAATAGAAAAACGGAATAAATAAATGTAAGTATTAGGTCCTTTCAGAAATGTTTTCCTTGCTGTCACGTACACATATGCATTCATAGACAAACGCATATGTATCTGCTTAAAAGATTTACCATCTGGGCAGCTGGCATACTGCTTAATAGCAATCAATAACTAGCATGTAAATCATATGAAAAAAAATTTTAAAGCTTTCTAAGATGTAGAAGACGTGGTGGTCTTAAAATACCCATTTCTTTCAAAGGGTGTTACACAATCTCTTCCGCTGAGCATGGACAATACAGAAATATGCCCAAAAGTTCAGATCAAGATAAAGTTACTTTTGCCCTGGTATTAAGAGATTCTGCGAAAGATGCCTGTACTTCAAGCTAAACTACTTTATTAATTCAAATTTGACCTGCTTCCCAAAAAGGGATGTAATACGAATTAAAGACAGCACGAGCAGAGAATAAGGTGAATGTAACGTCTGAGAGATGCCAGAAACTGCGGGAATCGAGTTGATACATAACTGTAGCATTATCCTAATAAGGCGTGGAAAAGGGCAATGTCGGACTCTGAGCTCCAACAATACATTACGCTATAAATTCATTATCAAGTAGAAGGAATTATGGGAGTTCCTCAGGGGTTTTACTTGGAATTCAGAGTTAAAGGGTGTTTCTCACCTGCAGAAGCACAGGTTCATACATCTTAGGGTCAGGTAACAAAATATAATACCCTTGACTGGACCTATCTGCATTTCCTGAAATCAAG
The DNA here is from genome assembly GCF_027406575.1 of Nycticebus coucang. Lineage (NCBI taxonomy): Eukaryota > Metazoa > Chordata > Mammalia > Primates > Lorisidae > Nycticebus > Nycticebus coucang. Next base: position 175,583,818 of record NC_069781.1, on the reverse strand, counting down.
ATTTTGGTAAAGTTCACATTAATTGGAAGGGTATAAAGAAAACTAGCATTTCTTGAGTCCCTACTATGAACCATAGGTTTGAGCCAGGCCTCACTCCCACAATAACCCACAAAACCCCAAAACTATTTCCCCAATCAATATACAGCGAAAAAGAAAAGCCACAGCCCAGAGACTTGTCCCCAGTTGTAGGGTCCCATGTCAAGAGGCAAGACGACTTGCCAAAGGTGAGGTTAATTTCTAATTTCTCTGTAAATTTTATCTTTGGTTAAAAAAAAAGATCTCCCTCTGGGTTCAGATGTGAACCTAACAGAGCCTCCAGCCAGACGGTGACATAACATGACTTCGGTTTTGTAATACACAACCCTAAGTTTAATAAGAAAGCAAACTGGGAGTGGGGAAGCCCCTCCATGTGAAGGATAAAGAAATCGTATATATTTACATATATAAGTAATCATATATGTATCACTTTACACACAAGAAAGATGCCAGCTCCTTCCTCATATTTTGGAATAGAAAGAATAAAAAAAGAGAACCAAAGTACATTATTTTCATCATTGGGCTTATTCCAGAATCTAATTCCTTTAAAAGGTGTTTGTATGTTTTCTCTTTTAAGCATCCTCTTAATGCCTTTTCCTATAGGACATCGGCTCAGGGTCAATGTTGAGATTTCAGCCACGTTAATTCCCTTCCTTGGTCTTTCATGGCCACAGATAATTAACAAAGAAACAGCCAAGGCACACACAGAAGCCAGCAGGAGATGTTATGTTCCAAGAAGAAGAAAACAGAACTTACTGCATTCACCTGTCCAGAAATACAAAAATAAAAAAAAAAAAAATGTTAAGTTCCCAGATTTTACATGTTTTTTCTTTTTTCTTTCCTTTAAAGAGTGAGAATACTAAGAAAACATTATACGGTTCTCAGTAGTTGATATACAGTATTTTTGTTGGATCCAGCAAATATACTTTTTATAACTTTTCTCTGAAGGAACTTTCTAGCTCAGATTACTTGGACATTCTCACTGTTTATTCTTTCCCTTTTTTTGAGCAGTCAGAAGAGATTTCTCTCAGTACTTCAAATAAATAAGATATCCAGCTGAACAAACACCATACATTCTCCTGGATTACTTTGGCTTCTTAAAGAATATTTCACTTTCTTTTTTCAAAATGTAAATGATTAAAGAGACTCCCTCATAGGAAACTCAAGGATGAAATGTTTCAAGTGGTATAGCTTCTATGCAAGGTGGTTTATGGAGAAGCAGAAAGCTCAGCTCAGTCAAAGAGCTTGGATATTTCAGTACCGTTAATACTAAATACGATACTTTATTATACATTTTAACAAGGGCGGTTTATGACAGGAAAACCAAACTTTAGCATTCAAAATCTATGTCAACCTTATTTTCTAAAAATGGCAAAGTAAAAGGTATTATTATTTTCTTTTTTAGCTTTCTATTATGAAAAAAAATTAAAACAATAAAACAACAACAAATCTTAGAGATGATACTTAGTCTGAATATTCTGCAGGGGGTTTGAAATGATTGGCCAGCCTCATTTACCTTTACGGCTTAAAAAATTTTTAAAGTTCAGGGTTTCAGGCAGTGCCTGAGTAGGGCGCCGGCCCCATATGCTGAGGTGGTGGGTTCAAACCCAGCCCCGGCCAAAAACTGCAAAAATAAAGTTCAGGGTTTTTAGCTAATCTTTGAAAATCAAATTGAAATTCAGGAATACACATTTTATTAAAAAGAAAATTTGGAATATTAATGAACATGGGTCTCCTCTACTTAAGCAGCATAAAAACTGACATTAAGAAACATCCTTTAGGCTGGGTGTGGTTGCTAACGCCTGTAATCCTAGCACTTTGGGAGGCCGAGGAGAGTGGATGGCTTGAGCTCACCAGTTCGAGACCAGCCTGAGTAAAAGCGAGACCCAGTCTCTACCACAACAAAATAGAAAAACTGAGGCAAGAGGATCGTTTGAGCCCAAGAGTTGGAGGTTGGTGTAAGCTACGAGGCCTGTACCCAGGGCAACAGCTTAAGATTCTGCTTCAAAAAAAAAAAAAAAAGAAAAGAAAAACGAAAAAGAAACATCATTCACATGTTTCTTTCTTGTTCTCAGGACCTTTCTTATTAAAAGACTAAATCTTATCTCCCATCCTGAGACCGAAATACATGAATATACATTTTTTTTTTTTTTTTTTTTTTTTTGTAGAGACAGAGTCTCATTGTACTGCCCTAGGGTAGAGTGCCGTGGCATCACACGGCTCACAGCAACCTCTAACTCTTGGGCTTACGCGATTCTCTTGCCTCAGCCTCCCGAGCAGCTGGGACTACAGGCATCTGCCACAATGCCTGGCTATTTTTTGGTTGCAGTTTGGCCGGGGCCGGGTTTGAACCCACCACCCTCGGCATATGGGGCCGGCGCCCTACTCACTGAGCCACAGGCACCGCCCTAATATACATATTTTTTAAACAGGTGCAGTTGCTACCTCACTCAGCCCAGCAAGAGGGAAGGCAGGAAGGATGAAGGAAGGATTCTGCAGGAAGACAGAATTACCAACAAAGAACACAGTGGCTTCAGGCCAAGAAAAATCATCCAGGCCTATGAGTAAATCTGCCACCAGGTAGCGGCGCCGCCTAAAGACCCTAAAACCGAAAAAAATACTCAACTCGTAGAGTGTGGTCGGCAGCTCCCAGGGACCCCTGCCTCCAGTGTCCACGCTACTGTGAAACTCTTTCCCTTTAACATGGATCAGATCCAGTGACTTGCTTTGAACATAAAGACTACGGCAAGAGTGATGAGACGTCACTTCTGCAGTTAGGTTACGAAGGGCTGGACTTCCGTCTCACTAGTGAATTCTATCCCCTCCTTGGCTTACATACTTTGATTTCGCCAGCTGCCATGAGGGAGAGCCCTCTATGACAAGGGACCAACACCAGTGAGGAATCACAGCCCTCACATCTACTGTGTTGCAAGAATGCAGCCTCGCCACAAACCAGGCGTGCTGGGAAGCAGGTCCCTCCCCAGTACAGCCTTGGGATGATGCTGGCCCAGTTGACACCTTGGTCACAGCCTACAAGACCCCTGAAGTAGGTGGCCCAGCCAAGCCAGGCCTGGGCTCCTAATCAACAGAAACTGTGAAATAATAAATATGTATTGTTTCAAGATGCCAAATTTGGGGATGACATGTTATTCAGCGACAGATAACCAATACCTAAAGTCATCAATTTCTGTCTGCTTTTTACTCGCCTGTTATGATTACTATGGTCCCTTTGTCAACTTGACCAGAAATGAGCTGAGGTGATGACATACTCACAGGTCAGTATCCGGATGCATGGACAGGGGTCAGGAAGGAGCCAGGCCATCGTCCTAAAACTTCTAATAGCTTGTGTTGCTTCCCCAGGCTGCTGATAGCTAAAGCTTGCCTTCCCTTAGGCCCTCTGACCTTCCCCAGTAACAACTACAGAAGTTTCTGAAATGCAACTTTGCATGATTTCTTCTTCATTCTCCAGTAAAGCTTCATTTTCTTTAGCCTCTCACTAATTTCTAATTTGTTATCATTACTTTTTGGAAGAGTGGAGCCTACGGGGAGACAGGGAGGTATGCACTGATTGACACGTATACAGCTGAAAGTAACCACAGGTACACTTTCACCCCCGATAAATACAGGCCTTCTGTCTCCATCACTTACTAAGGGAACTAAGACGGTTCACCCAGCACTTTTCAACTTTAGTTCCCTGGCCTGTAAAAGGAGGAAAACAATTTTCTTGAACTTTTACATTTGCGATGATGAAATACTTTGCTTCAAAGAGATTTACTGATTTATGCCAAATGCTTAAGAAATACTTTATTATCATAGCATTAAAATGCCGCCATCATCACTGGCATCTGAGTAAATGGACAGAGTTAAGTTCCAGTTTCCACTGCAATTTTGGAACATGTATCTACCAATGTCCCCTTCCTAGGCAAACCTGCACTGGGCCGGATGTGTGTAAATGCTCATTCTCCTGGGCTTTTTTTCATCCAAAGTTGTTGGTGGAATGAAAGGTCTGTGTGCTCGTGTTAAGAGACAGGGTCTCGCCCTGTCACCCAGGTTGGATCTGCAAGGATATGATGGCAGCTCACTGCAGCCTTCAACTCCTGGGCTCCAGTGATCCTCCTGGCCCTTCTCCCTCAGCCTCCTCACCTCAGGGTGAGCTACCACACCTGGTTGATATTTTTAGAGACAAGGTTTTACTGTTGCCCAGGCTAGTATCCTGACCTCAAGCGATTCTACCACCTCAGCCTTCTAAATCATCTTTTTAAATTTCCATCCAAATTAAACCATTCTGCAATTTATCTTGGTTAACAAACTCATTTGATGGATAAGAAAACTAGAGCCCAGAGAGCATAAGCGACTTGTTCAGAGAGACACAATAGTTCAAGGGGAGCAAAGGCCACAATTTCCTTCAATGAGAATAACTATAAAGAAGTAAAGCTATGAAAATGGGGCCAGGCACTTAGCTGGTTCTCAGGTAACACGGGGACAAGGTCTCCGCAGATTTTCAAAGTACTTCTTTATCTTAGTTAATAAGGAAGGGGGAGAAGTATCTGAAGAATTCAGAGCACCAGGATTGAGACCTCTTTGTTTTTTGCTAGAAAAACATTACCTTACACCTCACAGGGAAAAGTCAACATGTCCAGTGCGTTATACGAAAATCAATGTTCGCAGAAGAAACATTCCAGAAACATCATCATGGGGTAACACAAACTCCTGGCATCGGTTTAATCACGCTGGCCTCCAATATCTAAACTGCGCTGCAGCCAAAAATCACTGGAAAGAAGTATGAAATTGGAGAAAAGGAAACTGAGAAAGGGGAGGATCAAAGAAGGCTCTGCACACGGGGGAAAAAAAAAAAGTAATAAAAGAGCTAGAAAGAGACTTATAAAGAGCCAGTGCATTACCACAACGCCAACGGGTACATGGAAGGAGAGCAACGGAGGGAGATAAAATAGGGAAATTTCAAATTTCAGTTAAACGTTCATTAAATAATTTGTCACACATATTAAGGCCAGACAAGTCACTTTTTCCCCTCTCGGGTGCTCATTCAGGAACAAAAGCTGAGCCAGACTTAAAACGCTATAAAGCAAGGCAGGAAAAAAAAAAAAAAAACACACACAGAGATGAGGTGTTATAGCTGCACAAAGGCAGATATATTTTCCTTCTCTTTGTTTTTAATGAGAACGTGGCCAATTTATCTGGAAGCTAAGGTGTGCTGTGGCTGCTGGTAACAGGCAGGCCGGAGGGTCTCAAACCTGCTCCGCTGTCTGTAATCTGCCTCCGTGGTTCCTGAGGCTTGTGCATATGGGGTTTTTATGCTCAATGTTCACAGAGAGAATTAGACCTTCTGCGACAGACCCAGAGCCGTCATTAGGAGAACAGGCATCTGTGAACAACAGGAAGGGAAACGACCCTGCTCTTGTGAAATACGCCAGGCACAGAAAGATAAATACTAACAAATACGACATGACTTCATTTACATATGTTGAATCAGAAAGGGTCACACTCACAGAAGGAGAGGACAGAGTGGTGGTTGCCTGGGACAGTGTATCGGGAGATGGAGGTCAGAGGGTAGAAAGTTTTCATTGGACAAGATGAATAAGTTCTGGAGAGCATTCATACAGCCTGGTGAATACAGTTAGTAATAATGTTACTGTACACTTGAATACCGCTAAGAGACTAGATATGTTATTTAGTTTGATTGTGGTAATCACTGCGCAAAGCCTGTGTATATCAAACACCGCATTGTACACCATGAGTATATCTGTATATTGTATGTCAATTATATTTCAATACAGCTGAGGAAAAATAAGGGTGATTATGATAACAATGATAATATCGAATGTTTGTTGAGTTGCAAGCACGTTTTGAAGAACGCTGAACATTCATGATGTTTAATTCTCACCGTAAACCAATAATAATACCAGTCCAAGGCTACTGAGCACCTGGTATATTCTAGATGCTACAGTTCACGATGTCCCTCAAATCTTAACACAAGCTCCTGACGTAAGCATAACATCCCCGTTTTACACACGAATCTTAAGTTATGGGCAGTGCCTGTGGCTCAGTGAGTAGAGCGCCAGCCCCATATACCAAGGGTGGCGGGTTTGAACCCAGCCCTGGCCAAACTACAACAAAAAAATAGCCAGTGTTGTGGCAGGTGCCTGAAGTCCCAGCTACTTGGGAGGCTAAGCTAAGAGGACTGCCTAAGCCCAAGAGCTGGAGGTTGCTGTGAGCTGTGACACCAGGGAACTCTACTGAGGGTGACAAAGTGAAAAAAATCTAAAGTTATAAAAGTTCCCCAGGAGTTAGGATGGGATGGGGCTGGGGCTGGACCTGAGAGCTGCATGGCTTAATGCTCACCCTAGGTCTCCTGCGTCTGGCGGCTCTCTCATTACACACGCTCCCTCCTTACACACTCCTCTGGGTAGACCCCTCACATGGCACTTGACCTGGAGCCAGGGAGGCCCTGGGTGCCTTGCTCTGTAGCTCTGGGCAAGGCCCCTGACTGGATCATTTATCTCTTTACACATTCTGGGCTATAACCCCATACCCACCTCACACTGGCGAATGATGAAGCATGGATTGAGGATTCTCATTTATTAAACACCTGCTCATCTTGGAATTTCTTCATTCACAAATGTTCAGTGAGCATTTACTACATGGGTAAGGGACACAGTAACAGGAAGGCAAAAACACCACTTTCAAAAGATGGGGAGACAGACATTAAGGAAGAAACTACAGAAATTATCTCTCTAAATTACAGTCATGTTACAAAGGAGAACATCTGGGGCCCTCTGTTCACTCGCTCTGCCCATGTTTGTGGAGCCCTGTTAGAGGTCAGACAGCGCAGGCTCATGTGGGAGGACATGATGGAGAACCTGATCTAATCTGAGACACCAAAAATGCTCCCTGAAGCGTGATATTTGGACACGAGTATTAACCATGAGTAAAGGAGGAGCACTCTAGACCAACGACAGAATGCTTCAAAACTCAGAGAAAGAAAAGAGCATAGGGGCAGGAAGTGAATTCAGGTAAGTATGGTCGAGTGGATGGGGACCACATAAGGCCAGGTGCCCTCTGTGTAATTCATACTTCCTCTCACAACCACCCGACAAAATAGATGGCATTCCCATTTGACACACGAGAAAACCACATGGACACCTACTCAACAGTGCCTGCTCAAAAGCCATTACCCCATCCTTTTCCTTGCCACCAGAGATTATCTCCCACCCTAGAGGCTCCGAATACCAGTTACGCACTTTCTTAGTCATCCTCATTACCAGGATATTAATAGGTAGCTCAATCGCAGCCAGCAGGATTTGATAGGACGTTGGCTTAGGAGGATAGATCTCAGGCAGAATGTTCTTCTTCTTGATAAAGGAGGGAGGCATGGGAGGAGGAGCCTCACCCTTCCCATGCTGCCTGCAGACTTTATCACTTGGGACGCAACGGCAGGTGCTGCTGCAGCCGTCTTGTAAGCATGAGGAAAAAGCCAAAATGATCACAAAGGAGCTGCCCAGATAGTGTCCAGACATACTCCTGGGTACTTCATCTTCTCCAGATATATGTGAAAACAACCCTTTATTATTGCAACCATCTTTAAAGGGGCAAAAATAACCTATGGCCCAAAGTATCTGAATCAGTATAGAAAATAAACCTAAGAAAGGCCAAATGATTTCGAAATCATACAACTAAAAAGTGTATGTCGGGGATGGTGGGGAGCCTCTGTGAATACAGCCGTAATGATTCCCAATCCTTTGCTCTTTTCCAACCTACCATCTCCACTAGCTTCTGGATTAACCAAATCCTGTTGACGTTAAAGCTCTGGACACACTGAGAGAGGACTTATGAAGCCAGTGCTAGTGATAAGCCCAGAAGTGAGAAGAATGTCTGAGGCTGTAGGAAGGTGGCCTCGGGGATGAGGAAGAGCCTAGTCACCAGCTCCTTCTGTGGGAGCCACTGTCAGAAAGCTCAAGGGTCGTACAAGCACGGAGGGGTCCTAAGTGTCTGGTTTGCTAATGTATCTGGACTGGCAAGAGCAAGGCAGCCAGAAAATTCAGCCCTCACTCTGGAGTCTCAAAATAGTTACACTAGTAAAAAATATGCTGAAATTTCCATTTTGAAAACTGTATTTTCTCCTCCCAACAGAAAGACGTCCCTGCTTTCTACTCACTGTGCCCTGTAAATAACACTCCAATGTACCAATCAAGATTCAGATTGGGGAAGGGGGGTGTTTGTCCTTGACGAGATCTACTGTGTAGTCAGCTGCAGGTATTTAAAGGGGAGACTGGTGGTGGGGAGTATTTTTCTAAAATACTAATTTAAAGAACAAATCAACATCTATTATCTCCTTCATTATGTTTTAAATTGTACAACTATAAATCACCCCGCGGCAGGTTATTCAAGGGCAGAATTACCCAGTTTGGCTTTCACGAAGGTTAGAAGAATGACATCTTGTGCTTTTCCTAGTTGTAATTTATAACTTTGCAACAGAACCTGCGTCGCAGGCCCATCCATTAGCTGGGTAGCTGCACATCTGTTAAAACTCAGCACAATGACTGGCTTTACACGGCCACAGGAAATGTAACCCAATCTTTTCAGAAGTTCTATAAACTCAAGCCATTTTTTAATGTAGAATGATTTGAAAATGCAGTTCCCTAAAACATCTGCTAAGCTCTCGCTACCCTAACACATGATATTCTTTCTACTGTTACCTGCCAACACAAATATTTGGTTGCACAAAACACCCCAATAAGCACGTGACCGCGCTCGGTTTCAAATTTACATACTGATCCGCAAAGGGCTGGCTAGGACCAAACAGCTCTGGCGGAGATAGTGTTTACCAGAACTAAAGGCTTATATGGAAAGAAAAAAAAAAAGGCGTGGGGGCTTTAATTTCATCAAGGTGCTGTCAAATATTTTACAAAGGAAACACAACTATACAACTAAACATATACAGCAGGGGTATGCCGCTGCATTGGGCCATGTAAACGGACCTAGGGGTAGGGAAGTAGGGAAGGTTTCAAAGGCTGGTTTACCATTTTCTTAAGCTGGGTGAGCTGTCAATGTTGTTCAATTGTAATATAAAGATAACAGTTCTGAGACTATAGAACTGTTGTGATAAATTAATGCAAACACAGATGCTGATATGTAAAACATCCTGGTATCTGGCCTAAAAGGCCAATTTGCATCTTACTTGGAAGTATGGCAGGATTCTAAAGGCATCACACATAGCAGCAAATGCCAACAGCAAAATTACCCTTGAAAATCTCTTGCATCACTAGATAATATAATGCCTGATCTTGTGAATTAAACCCAGTAGAGAAATATGTACATATAAATACACATACTAACCTACAATGCATATTAATGCATGCATGTGCAAAAAATAATTTTAGAATAACTTAAATGCTCTTAAGAACTTAACTTAAAGAAAATCAGAGAGATAAAAGAGTAAATATATAAAGCCCCCGTGATGTGACTTCCTTATTCTTGATAAAAGGTATTCAATGGACTTTAGTTTCCTTTAAGATGTTTTGGGGGCGGCGCCTGTGGCTCAGTCGGTAAGGCGCCAGCCCCATATACCGAGGGTGACGGGTTCAAACCCGGCCCCAACTGAACTGCAACAACAACAACAAAAAAAAAATACCCGGGCGTTGTGGCGGGTGCCTGTAGTCCCAGCTACTCGGGAGGCTGAGGCAAGAGAATCGCTTAAGCCCAGGAGTTGGAGGTTGCTGTGAGCTGTGTGATGCCATGGCACTCTACCGAGGGCCATAAAGTGAGACTCTGTCTCTACAAAAAAAAAAAAAGATATTTTGGAAACAACTATTTGAAGAATCCTCCATCTTTTCTTGAACAACATTTAAAATTAATTCCATTTCCATTTTTACCTATCATTTTTATTTTATCATAGATAGGAGAGAGTGGAAATACTTTTTCAGCCTTCTAGATCATTCAAGAGTAGGGTGGCAGAGACATGGCTTGACCAGTAGGGGTCGCTGAGCCGAGAAGTCCTCCTATGAGTTTCTCATTAGTGATTATTATACTACAGGCGGCCAAAATGGAAAAATTAATTAATTTCAAAGTGATAATGCATTTACAGCAACAATTAGAAATGTATAACTGTAAAAGGGCAACATTTAAAAGACAGATTACATTTAATAAAGTTGCACAAGAACATCCAATTGTAAAATTACTGATCTGCAACAATATTCCTTAAAGAGGCACTTAAAATAGCCTGACTCCATGAAGGGTGACCTAATTACTGTAACTAAAATCACCGTAGTCACAGCAAGTCACAGCAAATAAAAAAGGGACGTTGATATTGGAATACTGCTGTTTAGTACTGAAGGAAGCTGGCTACAGTGGGGGAAATAAAGGCTGGGCTTTCGAGCGCAAAGCTGGTGTGTATTTCTTGTTCCCTTGACCGCAAACAACTGAATGTGCACTCTAGCAACCTGCGTGTCAAAAGGAGAACGCTTTCTCCAAGGTGAGAAGCAGAAAGGGCCAGGGAGCACAAGCAGAGGGCTAGCCGTCGGGTGATGAGAGACGGCATCTGTGCAAACCCTCTCCATCCGCACTTAGAAACCCTTTACTCAGAGTGGGAATGAGGATACAACCTCATGGTTTAACTGTCCAGAAAAATGTCTGCATTAAAATGCCAGAAGTGCATCTTCTGTCCAAGTGCATCTTTATGGTGATGGAAGCAATGCCAAGGTATATACCAAAGATACAGACGGTAACTTTTCCAATCAGCCCCATCTAGCCTACTAGTGAAAGTGATCAGTCCCAAGTCTACACGCATGCTGATTCCTCTCCTAAATACACAGTCCTACATGTTTTCTAAAAGAGAAGGGACTGGCTGTAAGTCTAACAAGTTCTACCTCTTCCAAAAAAGAGTTACATGGAACCTCTATGGCTAAAAACCATACCACCAAATGCACAAAGATGTTATTAGAGAGGTTTTTTATTAAGGATGTAAACGAAGCTACCTGTCCCATAGTCTTCCTAATCTTTAAGCTTATCTTAAACAGTCCATTTGTGGCATATAAAAGGTGTTATTTTCCAATCACGTAGTGACAGGAATAGGAAAAGTCCACACAAGTATGGTTTTCTTAGAAACAAGATGTACAGATTGGAGGCTACCTCCAGGCTCTCTATCCCTGGATACCCTTACCTACCTCGCCAGTAATCCTCTCCATGAGCCGCAGGGCAAGGGACCGAGCTCTCCCCCCATGCACCATCACCCACTCCCAATGAACAGGCTCCTTCAGGCCCAGGAACCTTGTTGCACCCATCAGTAACAATTGCATATTAGGGAATAGTCTTCAAGACGAAGGAATTGCTCACAACAAGAATAACAGTGATGGTGGCAAGAAGTGCCATACACATGTTGCGTGTCAGGCATTGTGCCAGGCACACCGTCTGACCAAGCTCTTCAATATGGCAGCCACCAGGCACAGGTGGCCGTTTCAATTTGAAATAAGATGAAAGCAAACTAAAAATTCACTTCCTCAGTTGTGTTAGCCACAGTCTGAGAACTCAATAGCCATGTGTGGCCAGCAGCTACCACACCAGATAGATTCTAATCAATGCAGAAACTCTATACCCATCATCCTGGGTATTATATCTGCTATTGCCTGGGCTCTAACCAACCTGTATGACCATTTTAGTGGTGAGGGGACAGGCTCAGAAAGCTCAAGTAACTTGCCTAAGTTGTCTCAGTTCTCAGGGGAAAGAGCTGGACGTGACCATTAGGAGCTTCAGCAGGAGAGCTGCTTGGTCCACTGCCCTGGGCGGCCACGTCCTCTCTTTGCCACCACTGGGAAGCCATGTCAAATGCTTACTCGAGCACAAGGGTGCCGCTGACCTCCCCAGCCCTTAGTATGAGCACTCCCCCACTCCCTGGGCAACTTCAACAAAACTTGGGCTTTTTGTGGTGTGACCAAATTTCTCCCAACCCTCTCAAGGGTTCGCTGCTCATTTTCCCATGTGCTTCTCACCAGGGCTCTTAAAGACCAGACTTCAGTTACCCTAGGCTATTCCAGAAGGGGGTTTTCTTCCTCCCAGCCCTTGCCCTGCTTCAGTCATTGAAGCCTGTTCCCAAGTAGTTGCTGAGTTCTCTCTACAGGGCACAGGGGAGATGGGATGGGCGTCTTTGAACATGGCGTGGGCAGGAAAGAGGAGTCAGCACCTCCGCTGTTGCTGGGAGGAGCTTCCCCTAACTCACTGCACTTCCCCTCCACACAGCTTCTGCCTCGTTTCCAAATAGAGACTCTGTTTTTCCACTTGGCTTGAGCACCAACCGCACTCCCCCACCCCACCTCCACAGCAACATTCTGACACCACGACAAAGCTGTCTGCCCCACATCATTTTCTGGCCCTTTTAAGAAATTCTCCTGTTAGGTCCAACACACCCTTGATCGAGCCCAATTTTGCCAGGCACACTTCATATTACATATTAGAATATAATTAACTCTTCCCCAATACACAAATGTGTTTACCCCACCTTTATTTTATCAGCACCTATCTTCCTTCTTCTCCTACCTTCCTTTACCCAGAGTCCCTAAGCCCTGGGATCAGGTCACAGAATATAACCGTTTTGACTACTTTCCGTCAACAAGCCATCATCTATTGGACAGTGAGATGGTGCCATCCCCCCACACCAGAATCTGCACAGACACAGATCTACCTCCAAGTCTTTCCCACCATCAAATGCTTTCAGTAGGAAGAAGTTTAGTGAGGTAGTTGATGAATGACCATCAAAAATGCAAAAACTTCATATCCACCTTTGTGAACATTTCTAAAACCAACCACAGGATTCTGTTTCATCCAAAAGGATTTGTCTCTGAGGAAGTAAAGAATAAAACACAGTTCTAGCCATTTAAGGATTTTCCAGGGGAGGTTTACACCCAGTAAAATAAGACACTGAAACATCTGACACAGATTCTCGAGAAAACAAAGGAGTTGTGTCTGCTGCTAATTCAGTAGTCACCAAACTAAGTTTTTCACCTAGTGACACAAAATAATTCTCAACTGCTGTACTCAACAAAACAGATTTACAAACTCTCTGAATCAAAAACCCATGTCGAAAGAAAACAAATCATCATCAAATCATCATTTCACGTGGAGAATTTCAGCCACACTTAACACAGCATTAAAAAACCGCATCTTCTATCCAGCCCAGACAGACACCTTTAAGGAAACAAATTTAACCAAACATGGATAGAAATGGTTCCGAGAGCTCTCTCCCAGCTTTAACAGGGCAGACAATGTTATCAGTAGGAGAAGACTCATCCTTGCAAGAGGCCAGACGGTAGAGATGGGACCCGCCCTGAGAGGCGCTAGAGGTGCTCCCGGTGCTCCGAGCGGTCACTTACCATGGACTTGGTGAACGGTCTGACCAAGGTAAACAGCAGCGTGTACACCCACCAGTTGCGATGAAGGGAGGAGTACATCAGATTCCCAGGGTGCACAGCATTGGATGTGACCCCACGTGGGGACAGGCGGCGGTGCAGCTCGTTGGAAAAGAGGATGTTGCAGAGTTTGGACCTGTTGTAAGCCAGCAGGGCCCAGTAGTCATTTCTGGATGGAGAAAGGTGACTGAAGTCCAGTTTCCCGGAGGAGTCATTAATATCTGTAAATCTAAAAAAAAACAGAAAACACGATGTGAAGCCACTGAGCTCTGACTCCCCAGGTAGCTTTCCATTTCATTAGAAGACCCCTGAAAACTCAACCCACATCAAGACAAAGCCTCCCGTAGAAAACCGACAAGTGACTGAAACGATATGAAGAAATTAGATCTAAAGATAAGACTTTGTTTATTTATTCATTTTATCTTTTTTTTGAGACAGTCTTACTCTATTGCCCTCAGTAGAGTGCTGCGGCATCACAGCTCACAGCAACCTCAAACTCTTGGGCTTGAGCAATCCTCAGCCTCCTGAGTAGCTGGGACTACAGGCGCCCACCACAACACCTTGTTTTTAGTAGAAATGGGCATCTCACTCTTACTCAGGCTGGTCTGGAACTCGGAGCTCAAGTTCTCCCAGGGTGCTAGGATTACAGGTGTGAGCCACTGCACCCAGCTTAGAGATAAGGCAGCTGCCTTAGCATGCTAAATTTACCCCATCCTTAACATATATTTTTTCAAAACCTTCAACAGGAAGTTAAGAGATAATTAAATTAAATGAGAAATCATCTTTTAAAAAGGGCTGCCGCTTCTGGAAACAGAAAGATATCACATTCCTAACCTTTGACGGGGCTTTCCTGGGTTATTTTAGCCAAGGCCGGAGCCCTGTATATTTTCCTCTCAGCATCCAAGTAAATACAGACGAGTCTTGCTGCCTCCAAGACTCTTTTACAGATTAAAAATTAATGATTATAAAGGGGTTCTAACCTTGGTCAGGTGCCATCAATAGTCTTCTACGTTTAGAAGATAAATGTAAACAAAGCCAAAATGAGTTCTGGCACAGTCTAATGTTTTTAAGTATACCCATGGCCTGGGTGCACACAAATCAAAGTAACTAGTTGATGTTTTATAATTGGGTCTGACGGAGTCGTTAAACACCAGCTGTTTGTTTCTCTCTCTCTTTCCCTCTTTTTCTCTCTCTCCCTTAAACAACAACAAAGTAGTGACTTCCCTTAAAAACAAAACAACAACAACAACAAAAAGGATCATAACAAACAAAAGGAATTTTCTAGATGGTCTCATCTTCCTTAAAGGACTCTTTATATTTTGCCTTATTGAATGAATTCTGGGCACTGGGCAATAAGAAAGCATAATGAGAATACTCTAGAAAACTGCTACGGAAAGCAAAAAGCAAAGAGGAAAATGAAAATTATGGAATAATCCCATTGTTCCTTCCCATGAGCAGTTTAGGTTGGGCTAACACCAAGAAAAGCATCACAAGGGCAGATGAAATTCACATTTTAATGGAAATTAAATATCCCTTCTTCAGTACTTAGGCAGTGTCATCCACTTTCTAGTGTTAAATGACATTGCTGCTCTAAGGTCATCAACAAAGCCGATGGCCAGAACCGTCATCAAGGGCACAGCAAGGAGACTTACAGACTAATTGTTGGCTGCCTGCGTTCAAGCCCAAAACCTCAGGAAGAGCCTGACGTTCAAGCTGATCGTCAAAAACAGGGAACAGTGAAACTTAGCAGGACATTAGAAAACTTAGGAGGACTTTTGTCTGGCTGTTATCATGATTGCTGGTGGGGACCAAGGACGGTGAATGTCGCACAGTAACAGCACAGCCAACTGTTCTACGGGACACTCATATAGATGAAAAGCCTGCGTGTAATTATCTGAGCCTACAGTCTAACTCTGAGTGTATGTGTGAGTATGCGTGTGTGTCAATCCATGCACAGTTTTTTTGTTTTTTGACAGAGTCTCACTATGTCGCCCTTAGTAGAGTGCTATGGCGTCATAGCTCCCAGCAATCTCAAACTCTTGGGCTTAAGCGATTTTCTTGCTTCAGCCTCCAAAGTAGCTGGGACTACAGGTATCTGCCACAAGGCTCAGCTATTTTTTGTTGCAGTTGTCATTGTTGTTTTAGCTGGCCCAGGCCAGGTTCGAACCTGCCAACCTTGCTGTATGTGGCTGGCACCATAACCACTGTGGTACGGGTGCCGAGCCCCAGGCATCGTTTTAACATCTGCTAAATTTCCAGGAGTACAGTGGACAACCCTGTAAATGAGGAATAAATGCACTTTCAGATTTTGTGCATTTGGGGTGGGGGGGAGAGTGAGGTCTGACACAACGTTAGTGCTACCGAAGTCTGCAATCCCACACTTACTAACCGTCTGCACTGATTGTTGTCCAACTCGCGGTGATGTATGCAGGGGCACACGCATTATCTTTCCTCCAGTCCTGTCTAAGCGTTTACACGTTGAAACATGGGCTACTTTGTTTTACATTTATTTTTCCTTTACTTACAGTCAAGCTATCATGTCAAATTAAAAATATATTTATGCAGGGAGGTTATATTATTTCTGAACTTTATTTCAACACAGTAAGGAGGTGTTACAGAAGGGATATAACAAAAAGGGGCTACTGAGCTGAGAATCCAGTGATCCAAGGTGTGAGACATGCTTTGGAAACTCTACCTACTTAGGGTAGAAAGAAGCACCAAGGATTTAGACAATATGCCAAAGGTATAGAATGAACTGAACACCCATCACTCTTTCTATGTTCTTCTTGCACTAACTGCTGGAAACCCCACTTGGAGTATTGGCTTAGCCCAGCCCAGCCCAGGGATCACTTCCTCCAGGAAGCTCTCCCTAAACTAACTCTCCCATGAGATGTGGGAGACGTCAGAAGAACTTCTTGGGTCTAAGTGGGGGATAGATTGAAAGAAGCCTTGCGAAGCAGATTGAAATCCATGTTTCCATAGAAAGTAACCCTCTGCTCTTCAGGGCCCAGGCCAGGATATCATTCCTCAGACCGAACAGTAGTGCTGGCCCTCCAAGTTTAGCAAAACTAACAGCACCATCTTTGTGTGCGCTGCCCTTCATGCCTCTGTTGTCACCACATAGATTGAAAATCATTGTGTCATCACCTGTTCCCACACCAGACTATGAATCCGTAGAAAGATGACTGGGAGACTCTTGCCCGTTGCCCACCACAGGGCCTGAGTCATGACAGGAACTGAACGCAGGATAGAGACGTGAGGCTGGATCCTGGGTTTGGAATTCTAAACCAAGGTAAGAAGTTTCCCTTACTACAAAAACCCTTATTTCAAGTTTTGCTCGAAAGACAAAATTTACCACGAGGTTCGACGCTTCTCTGTTCCTCCTTAATATTTAGATGAAGCCGTTTCTAATGTTTAAGCATTTTTGTTTGTGTTTTTGTTGCTGTTTTTAGAGACAAAGGCTCACTATTTTGATCGGGCTGGTCTTGAACTCCTGAGCTCAAGGGCTCCACCTGCCTCAGCTTCTGGAGAAGCCAGGGTGACTGGCACATCCACTGTGCCTAGAGACTTTCTGCTGTTAGAATGAGTTCCATGCTCTGGGTTTTAGGGAAGGCGCGGGAGTATTTGTGGAAGGGCAGATAGATTACACTGCGAAGAAGAGAAAAGTCATTCCTTTCAAAACCATAATCTAGAAAAAAGGCACCAAAAAAAAAAAAAGAAAGAAAGAAAGGAAAGAAAAAGGCTGTAATGAGAAATTAGATGGAACAAGGGTGATAGTTTGAAGATGGAGAAGCGTCAGCTGCTAACTATCAGGAGACCCCTCTGCAAACCAACGGTCCTCCCTGTGCGGCTGACTCCTGTCTCTCTGCTTTCTCCAGACCAGAGATTTTCAATGGGGGTGCCCAGGCACACTGGGTTACCAGGACAGGATCTAAGATGTGCCCAGAAAATTTTTCAATATCTTTAATTATTTTCAAAAGGAATTCAAAGCCCACGAAGTACATTCTTTGATTTACTTTTTTTCTTTTTGATCAACATAATTTAAGCCATGAAGTTTAACTATAAGCTCAAGAGTGCCAAGAGATTAAGCAAAAAGGCTGAAAAACACTGCTCCAGACAGAAAACCCCTTGTGAAGGTGTGATCGGCTTGCCTGGATAGGCTTCCTGGAAGTAGGAGGTATAGACAAGCTTCTGGTCCCCGGGAACCAGGGCCCATGTTCACCTCTCAGCTCAAGAAGCAATAACACCATCCTTCACATGCCTCCTAGTCTATCTTCACGTTGGAAAATGGACAAAGCCAAATAATAATATCTTAATAGAATTCTCCCTTCCTATTACATTAAGACATTGACACTTGCTCTGTGGACATTAACATTTGCTTAATGTTAAGGTGCACCCCCCCTCCTGAATTTCTATATATACACCTCTATTTTTTTTTTTTCAAATGAGGATTTTTTTAATCCTCCAACTAAACTAATTAAGATAGATTCTATCCAGACAAAAGCTAGTATGTTCAAAGACTAGAATTGAATGTGCATCAGAAATTGTGTGTGTGGCGGGCGCCTGTAGTCACAGCTACTAGGGAGGCTGAGGCAGGAGACTTGCTTGAGCCCAGGAGTTGGAGGTTGCTGTGAGCTGTGATGCCACAGTACTCTACCCAGGGTGACAGCTTGAGGCTCTGTCTCAAAAAAAAAAAAAAAAACAAGAAATTGTGTGTGTCTGTTGTGGTTTGGCATTCAACACAGCTACAGCCGTTCAGAGTGGCTCAGCCAGCACTTTGCTCTCTTCCTTCTATTTTAATTGATATCTGAAGTTCTTTTTTCTTTTTTTTTTCCCCCACAAGGAAGGCAAGTACTCATTGCACTGTGATGTATTTTTTAGGTATGCAAAAACGCAATTCACTTGCTCAGACTCCACATAAGTAAAACACAGTAAAGACACGGGAAGGCTGATAAGTATTTTGCCTTGGGGCAGTCTAGTCTAATATTTTCTGCAAACATAAGACTTTACTTTTCCCCTAACAGGGGGTCTTGACTCTGACGACGAGATTCCGCCAAGGTTTATGGAGGTAATTAGATATCAACGCTGGTGTTTTACAACATGGTTTAGGGCTCCGGGTTCCAGGGTGTTGAGCAAGAGATTTTGGGATGCAGCACAAATAGAAGACACAAGCCCGCTTGGGGCAAATCCGCATTTCGTAAAAATGCCCTTTAATGATGTGCAAAGAATAACTGGAAAGGAGAAAACCTGTGCCGGGCATCAGACTGGAGGGGCCTGACAACGCCCTTCAGCAAGGCCTTCTCTGTAACCTGAAAGGGATCTAATTTCAGGAGATGGAAGCCCCTGCCTTCCAAATTCATCTTTTTAATGAAATTAAGAGTGGAGATCTCCAGGGTTGGCAGGAATTACACTGTAGTTAAGGAGAGAACAAAGACATCACATGAAATATGGTTTGAGGCACAGATTTACAAAGGGAAGTGAGCAGCTGAGGATTCCACATAAGCCCCCATTAAATACCAGCTCATTTAAACACATCCCGCGGTGCCCTCCACATCTGGTAAACGATTGGGGCTGGCAGATTTATTTCTGGAGCTTTCTCTCCCGCCTGCCCCCATGGTAGGCTCCCTACCTCCCTTTCTGGGGGCCCCTCCACTCTCTTTCACAGACCCGGTGTGATTTGCAAAGATAAGGCCGTCCAGATTTTGTTACCACCTAATTACTAGATGTTCCATGTCTTTTAACACAGGGGAGGATTATTACTGGCATTTTCCTTTCATTTCAGCCATCATAAATTTAAAATGGTAAAAGTAAATCTATCTGCAGTGTGTCACTTATACCATAAGCCCCTGTGTTTGGGAGTGATAAAGGGTTCAAGCTAACCCTTGGCTGGTCTCTCTCTTCCAAGTCCCAGGGGTGACATTTTATGGAAGTATGATTAAAAAAATAAGCTTCATTCTGGGTCACTAAAACATTTCAGGACTTAAGACGGCAAAGAAGGAAAAAAAAAATAGGCACTTGCACATTTTTTTCCCCTAGCTTCTCTAAGATTGAAAGCTCTTCCCTCTAACCCCACAGCTCCCGCGCTGAGAAAATTCAAAGGGAAAATCTCCCTAATGAGTATGAAATCTAGCCTCACCCAGCAAGTCCTTTGTTTTTTTCCGAGTACTTCTCTTGGTTTAGACAAATTGTTGTTTACCCAACTCCAGAAACAAATATGCTGAAAATCCGATGAAATTTTCAAATGTCTTTTTTTAGTCAATTGAATATTCTCCTAATGCTGATGGAAAAGAAGTGCCATCTGATGTTTTAATTGAAATTTTAACCAAAAGAGGCATGGCCAGATTTCTAATATGCTCTAACTACAGTACTTCCCTTTCTGCAATTACACAGCTAATGTCTGCATTGAATTCCCTAATTTCTCATTATAAAACAATTGGATTTCATCTCGCAGTCTTTAATTGCATTGTTTCTCCTGCTAGAATAACTGCACATTCTTCTTGGTAAGATGGCGAAGTTGCTGAATTACAAATCAATAAAGGTCATGCCATTCAGATTTAATCAATTATTATTCCATCTCTAAGCAAAATCAATGAGGAGCTTGAGGTATAGTTGTAAAAACAATCCACAAAGCATGGTTATAGCTGGTCCCCCCCACCACGATCCTCCACGATCACACAGATACACGAAAAAGATCTGGAAAAATTTAACCCCAACTGAGAAAAGTAGTGCCGATCAAAATTATTGCCAGAATGAGAGCCTTTGCGGGAATATTAGCTGGTGCAAGAAAGGGGATAAGTGAAAAAAAATTTTTAAGAAAAGAACATCAAATCTAACTCACCTATGGGACTCAGAGGAGACCACAACAACACGGGCCGGGGCTGAGCGGCACAGAACATCCTGGAGGAGCTGGACCAGGTAGAAGTGGCCTAGATGGTTCACCTGGAAGGTGGTCTCCAGGCCATCTTTCGTCAGGCTCCAGGGCAGAGCAAAAACCGCCGCGTTGCACACAAGCACGTGAAGCGACCTGCAAGATACCACAGTCAAGTGATGTGGACAGAACACTCTAAACCCAAGTATGATCCACGCTCCTTCAGGTAGAACCAACTCCTTCCCTGGCTTCGAGATACTCATCATTTCAAAATGGAATGCCCTAGGTAGAACACCGTATCATTTTCAGAGGGCAACTGTCCCACATTGCCGGCCGGGGGCGAGAGGTTTCCTCGGACATAGGCCCTTCACTTCAGTGCCCAAACCAGGACAGGGTGAGACAGACCACGGCAGCTGGGCACATCCTGGTTTGAACTCACATTCTATCACCTGATAAGCTCTGTGCTTCCTAATTCATCCAATTGTCACCTTCTTCATCCATACATCAAAATAACCATAAAATAGGAAGAATAAAGGGAAAAAACACACTGTCATAGCCGACATGGGAACCAGCACTTAGCAGGTGCCAGGCAAACGTATTGAAGGGGAAAGTGTCTGGGGAGACAGGGGCACACTGTTTGAATACACAGCGTTCCTGGGAGATGTCAGATTAATCTACATTTCAGTAACAAGCCTGCAGACAGGTGACTGGAAGCCTGCTATAATGTTCTCTCTTACTTGCAAATAACGAATTCGATCATAATACAATTTGTAACAATAAAAGTAAGCTGTTCGTGTGAGTCAAAAGCCTAAATTCTCTTGAAGAAGCTGTACTTATCAGAAATTATCCTAATGTACTAATAAAAGTGGAAAAATGAAATATATTGAAGGGTATCCAAGGTGTGTGTGATTGCAAACTAAAAGCAACAATGAGAAGTAAAGTAAGTACACAACTGGGAAACTAAACTAAAGTGGAGTATGTCCATATGATGGAATTCCATGTAGCCATTAAAATGATAAATGAAATCTACTGACGGTGTATAAAACATTCCTGTTATAAAACAAAATATAAAATATTATATCATTACACACAGATCCAAACACACATACAGGGTGGGGGGGGGGGAAAAAGAGAGGGAACGGTAATGAAGAATTGTCAAAAATGTTGAGAGTTATTGTTTCTAGAGGTGGGTGGGCCCTGAAGTGTCCTAAACTGTCTTCTTCTAAGTTTACCTGTATTTTCTTTTTTTTCATAATTAACATGTGCCATCGTTGTGATAAGGAAAAAAATGCAATCAAATAAATATTTCACAGGGAAAAGAAGCATTTCAGAAATGTACTAACACATTAAATGAGAGAAAAATAGATAGGGTGGGGTTGTACAGGAACACAGCTGACTTAAGATTAAAAGACCTGCAATTTTGTCCCAACTCCAGATAAATCACCTGAGGTCTTTGAGTTGCCAATTCCCGTTTGTAAAAAAGAGGGCCTAGAAATCGAGGGCGCTGTTTCCTCACAGAGTTCAGATTCCATGGCGTTGGCTCGAGGGCAATATTTATTATAAATAAAATCTTATCTACACTTTCACTTCAAAAAAATTCAGTGTTCTTTTCATATTGCTAATTGGAACAATCTGATCTTGTTCCCATCCTCATGCAAGATCACAGCCTAAGAGTTCCAAGTTGTTGAAAAAAACAAACGTTGGTGTGCAATAAAAAGAAACAAAGAAAAATGCATAAAAATTAAAACAATCTGTTATCTAAAAAAACGTAAAGAAAATGGGCAGCACCTGTGCTCAAAGGAGTAGGGCACGGGCCCCATATGCTGGAGGTAGCAGGTTCAAACCCAGCCCTGGCCAAAAAATGCAAAAAAAAAAAAAAAAGTAAAGAAAAGCAAAATGTCAAATATTTGCAATGGTATAGAGGTCCGCTACTTTACTATATAAAGAGTTCTTATGAATAAATAAGAGAAACATATTCTAAGCGTCTAACAGAAATATTGACAAAGACACTAAAATTTTATGAACCTCGGTTACAATCAATTAGTGCAATACTCAGCACATGCCACTACTCCATAGCAAAAATTAACATAATATCTTCCATCATATCAGCACATTTATTCATAATACTATTATATTATTACAAAGCTGGTGAGAATATATATTCCCGCATCCTGGATACTAAGCTGAAAATATGTGTCATGAGAATTAGAAAGATTCACATTATTTCACCCAGTGATTTGGAGACCAAGCAGTGGAGTCCCTACCTAGCGGACAGGACGAAGGGAACAGCAAATTAACGTCATGGGGGAGAGGTATGTTATCACTGGTAATGTTTAGAATTGCCAATGCACAGTAATAAAAAGCAGGTCACCTCTGAGTCAGTTTTACTTTTGTTTTTTCAGTTCCCTATACAATGCTCTATCACATCACCTGCACAGGGGACAGATTGCTCCCCCCACAGCCTTCTCCCATCCTTTGGATGTGTCACTGCTTCTCTCGAAGGCCGCCTAGCAGACCCAGAGTCTGTGCATGTGACTTTGTTTGGAAAAGAAGCTCTTGGCATATGTAATTCAGCTCCGGATCTTGAGGTGAAGTCATCCCACATCAAGGTGGGCCCTACACCCAATGACAAATGTCCTTGCAAAAGAAAATAAAGGAAGACACAAGAAGAAGGAAGCAGACAGAGCCCGTGATGTCAGACGTCTGGCATCCCAAACTGTGAGAGACGAAATCTCTGTGTTTTCAAGCCATCGAATTGCAGTAATTTGTCACAGCAGCCTTAGGAAACTAATACAGTTTCCAAGACTCTTTCCTAAGGAAATATTCAAAATTCATGGAAAAATGTACACACAAGGATGTACAATAACACATAAAATTATAAAATTGTTTATGTGCTACAAACAACCAGAAACCCAGCAGCAAGACACTGGATCAACAAACAATGATTAAGCTGGAGGTTTCCAACTTTCTCAATTCAACCAACAAAGCAGGAAACTAAAATTTTGTACGTATGATTCATATTCTTCCCCCCCAAGAAAGACTTTTATATTTACAATCAAGGTTGCTTATTTCCTTTATCCCTTTTATTGTTTTCAGTAATTTCCAACTTTTCTAAAATAAGCACACATTAATTTTGTTGTTGTTGTTGAGACGGAATCTCACTCCGCCCCCCTAGGTAGAGTGCTGAGCTGTCATAGCTCACAGCAACCTCAAACTCCTGGGTTCGAGTGATCCTCTTGCCTCAGCCACCCAAGTAGCTGGGACTACAGGCGCCCACTACAACAGCCAGCTAATTTTTCTTATTTTTAATAGAGACAGGGGTCTCACTCTTGCTCAGGCTGGTCTTGAATTCCTGAGCTTAAGCAATCCACTTGCCTCAGCCTACCAGAGTGCTAGGATTATAGGCAAGAGCCACCACATCCAGCCATGAATTAATTTCTTAATGAACTTGACAAAAATATAATTTGCATACCATAAAATCTGTCTATTTAATTATTTACTTTTTTTAAAATAGATTTAGCGCATCAGTGCAGTTGTATTACATCAATATGATACAAGAAGTCTTGGCTTTTAGTGTCATCACCCAACTACTGTTCATTGTACCCATTAAGTAATTTTTCTCCGCTCAGAGAAAAATTATTATTCCACTCTCTATGACCATGTGCACATATTCCTTAGCTCTCACTTATAAGTTAGAACCTACAGCATTTGACTTTCTAGGTTATTTCAGTTAAGATGATGTCCTCCAAAAAAAAAAAAAAAAAAAAAAGATGATGTCCTCCAATTCCATCCATGATGCTGGCAAAGACATGAATTCATTCCTTCTCACATACCACATTTTCATTATCCAATCTTTTGCTGATGGACACACAGGTTGATGCCATCTCTTTGATATTGGGAACAGTGCTATGATAAATGTACAAGCACAGGTATCTGGTGGATATTACATATACCTAGTAGTGGGATTGCCAGACCAAATGGTAGTCCTATTTTTATTTTTATTTATTTTTTGTATTTTAGAGACAGAGTCTCACTATGTTGCCCTTGGTAGAGTGCTGTGTCATCAGCTCACAGCAGCCTCAAACTCTTGGGCTTAAGCGATTGTTTTGCCTCAGTCTCCCAAGTAGCTGGGACTACAAGCCACAATGCCCGGCTATTTTTCGGTTGTAGTTGGCCCAGGCTGCATTCGAACCCTCCAGCCTTGGTGCACGTGGCCAGCACCTAACCACTGTGCTACAGGCACTGAGCCGGTAGTTCTATTTTTAGTTAAGAAATCATAAGGCTCCTTTCCATGGTAGTTGTACTAATTTATATTCCCACCAAAAGTGTATAAGAATGCCCTTTTCTTTGCATCCTTACCAAAATCTTTTGCCTTTTTAAAATTAGCCATTCTGACTTGTCTAAGGCGGCATGTCGTTGTACTTCTAATTTGCATTGCTCTGATTAGTGATATCGATGATATTTTTATGTGCTTATTGGCCATTTGTATCTCCTCTTTCGAAAAATGTCTGGTCATGTCTTTTGCCCACCTTTTGATGGGGTTATTGGGAGAGTTTCTTTTGTTTGTTTTTGTTTTTGGTTGGTTTTGCTGAATTGTTTGAGTTCCCAGTAGATTGTGGATATCAGTCCTTTGTCACATGCATAGTTTTCAAATATTTTCTCCCATTTTATAGTCTGTATGTTCACTTTATTGATTAAAATTGACCTACTTTAAAAGTACAATGCAATGGTTCCAGTATAGTCACAGAGTTATGCAATTATCACTATATTTTAATTTTTCAGCATTTTCATTGCCAAAAAAACCCTAACCCATCAGCAATGGCTAACCACCTCCCACCCAACCTCGCCCCTGTCATTCAAACTTAGCTATCAGCTTTCCAGACATTTCTATATACTAAAGGGAATCGTATAATACCTGGCCTTTTGTGACTGGCTTCCCTCACTTTACAGGATATTGGCAAGGTTCATGCATAACGTAGCATCTATCAGTACTTTATTCATGGCCAAAAAATATTCCACTGTTTGAATACACCACATTGCATTTACCCATGCACTGGCTGATGGACATTTGGGTTGTTTCCACCTAATTGGCTATTAAGAATATTGCTACTATCAACATTCATTCATAAGATATGGTGGAAATGCATGTTTTCATGTCTCTTTAGAATACATCTAGGAGTGGAATTGCTGAGTCACATGGTTAGTTGATGTTTAACTTTTTGAGAAACTGCCAAACTGTTATCCAAAGTGGCCAACAATTTTACCTTCCCATTTAGGAATGTAATAGCATTCTAATATCGCCACATCCTCGTGAATATTTATCTTTTTTGTTTTAGCCATCCTGGTGAACACTAAGCATTATCTCATTGTGGTTTTTAGTCACCTTTCCCTAATGACTAATGAAATGAGCATCCTTTTATGTGTTTATTGGCAATTCACATTTCTTCTTTGGAAGATTGTCTATTCTGATCTCGTGCTTATTTTTTAACTGAGTTATCTTTTCTTATTCAAATGTAAAAGTTCTTTATTCTGGACACAAATCCCTTATTACATATAAAATCTGTAAATATTTCTCCCATTCTGTAGGTTGCCTTTACACTTTCTGGGTGGTCCATATCTTTTGCAGCAGAAAAGCTTTTCATTTTGATGAAATCCAATTTATCTTTTTTTTTTTTTTTCTTGGCCACTTGTGCTCTTCAGATTGTATTTAAGGAACCATTGCCTGACCCAACAACACAATTGATAGACTCCTGTGTTTTCTTCTAAGGCCATGTATAGTTTTAGCTTTTACATTTACGTCTCTGACCCAGTTTTTGCTATTTTTTCTGTATGGTCTATGGGAGTGATCTAACCTCATTCTCATATGGATATCCAGCTGTTCCAGCCTCATTTATTGAAAGAACCATCCTTTCCTCACTGAATTGTCTTGGCACACTTGTTGAAAATTAATTCACCACATAAAACAATGTATTTCTGGACTCTCAATTCTGTTCTATTATTTATATGTCTATCCTTCATATACCAGTATGAAGGATATGATTTCATAGCACTCTGTGTTTATTACTGAAGATTTATAAGTTTTGAAACTGGGAAAGGGAGGTCCTCGAACTTTATTCTTTTTTCAAGCATGTTTTGCTTATTGAAATTCTATGTATTCACATATTGTTTAGTTTCAGCTTTTCAATTTCTGCAAAAAGAAAAAACTATAATTTTGACAGGGATTGCACTCAATTTGGGGATAATTAAGGGAGTGCGGTTATCCTAAGCACATTAAGCCTCCTGACCCATGAAAATGGGGTGTCTTCATTGTTAACACGCAGAAATACAATTGACTTCTGCACATTGAATGTTTATTCTGCCACCATGCTGAACTCGTTTGTTAGTTTTAATGGTTCTTAAATGGTTTTCTTTGGATTTCCTAACTGTGAGGCAATTTTATTTGCAAGATGGTTTTACTTCTCTCTTTCCAATATGGAGAGATTTTTTTATGTTTCTGGGGGGTTTTGGTTTTGGTTTGGTATTTGACTTTTTCCTTTTTGCCCAACTGTCACAGCTAGGATTTCCAGGGGAATATTAAATGCAAGTGGTAAGAGTGAATACCCGTATTTCCTTATCTTAGGGGAAGGAACTCAATCATTCGGGATTAAGGATGATGTTAGCTGTGGGGTTTTTATAGATGTCTTTGGCAAGTTGAGAAAATGCTCTCCTATTCCAAGTTTGCTAAAGTTTTTCATCATAGAACAATGCTAGACCTTTCTATAATGGTTTTCTTTTGTGTATTTTTTCAGATGTTTCCTTCCTTCCTTTTTTGTATTGAGACAGGGTCTCACTCTGTTGCCTGGGTTAGAGCGCAGTGGCATCACCATGGCTCACTGTAACTTCAAACTCCTAGACTCAAAGGATCTTCCTGTCTTAGGATCTCTATACTGGGATTATAGGCACATGAAAAAAGACCCAGATAAGTTTTCTATTTTTTGTAGAGACTGGTCTCACTGTGT
Organism: Nycticebus coucang; assembly: GCF_027406575.1. NCBI lineage: Eukaryota > Metazoa > Chordata > Mammalia > Primates > Lorisidae > Nycticebus > Nycticebus coucang. Next base: position 175,556,501 of record NC_069781.1, on the reverse strand, counting down.
TCCTCAGGATGGTCTCAAACTCCTTGCCTGAAGCAATCCTCCCATCTCAGCTTTGCAAAGTACTAGGATTAAAGGCATGAGTCACCATGTCCATCCAAGATATTTCTTTATTCAACTGTTAAGGTGGATTATACTGGGTAATTTTTTAATGTTAAACCAACTTTGAATTCCTTGGATAAATCCCACTTAGTCATGGTGTATAATTCTTCAAAACAAGGACAAACTGCACTTAGCTTCCTAGTATTTTATTGAAGATTTTTGCATCTGTATTCATAAGGATAGTAGTCTATAGTTTTTTTTGTTGTTACAATATCTCTGTCTGGTTTTGGCATCAGATGTAATACTGGCTTCATAAAGTGAGCTGGAAAATATTTCTTCTTTTTAAAAAAAGTTTGTGAATAATGATACACAGTATTAATTCTTTAAATGCTTGGCACAAAGCATGAACTAAATTTTATAACTAGAAAAAAAAGTTTTACATCACTGTTGTTTTAAATATTCATGTAAATCTCATATTATTGGGTAATTTGAGAAATTATCTAATCCATTCTGGTGCTTCATCTATTTTCCAACCTCACCTATCTAAAATGTAACCACGGTGATTTGGTTGGAATCAGCTGAGGATCTGGCCAAGAATGACTATGTTCTACATAGGGTGCCCAAGACGATTTCAAGCGTATGGCCCCTGAATGGTCCAGGTAGTCTCTGAAGGAAGGGGCACAACGCTTTGAGGCAGCTGGTCTACCTAGAACACTCAGACTACGTGTCAAATCGAAGTCAAAGCTGTTGATTTGTAGCAAGGATAACTCATATTCTCCAGTAAGACAGGACCGTTGCTAACAACTTTATTAGGGGGTAAGGGAAAAGTGGGAATAGTGAATATGTGACTCACATCTCAGCTCCTTTCAAGTTGCATCCCAAATATTTGGTTCACTTTTCCAGAGCTCTTGACAGTTTTTGCATTTATTGAGTACTAACTATGGTTTAGGCACTTGTTGAGAGCTTCCTATACTTAAGAACCCTAGGTGATGTGTATTAGGGCCATTTTACAGACAGGAAAAGAAAGACCAGAAGTGAATACCCTGAGGTCAGAAATTGAGTATCAGAAACAACATAAAGACGCAAATAAATGAATAAGAAGGAAAATCAAATCAAAAGGTCATCTGGCCTCAAGGCTACTACTGCATAATAACTTCCCTCTTAGATAAGCTTCCTGAAATGGGCAGAGAAATTCTAGCTCAGCCATGTTATTTTGCTTGCCTGACTCCTAACCAGTTTTTTAACCTCTGTAGTCCTGCTTCCTGCCCTGTAAACTGAACACACTCCTCCCAAGGTTGTGATAAGCAGGGCCCTAATATCTTATCACCCTGCCAGGTTACTGCCTTTGTCTCTACACCCTACACTTTTATTCACAAGAGAAAATTAAATTCTTCAAAGCTGATTTCCACAGTGTTTATCTGTCTCTAAGACAGGTCTGGGCATTTGGCATTTTGACACCACACCTCTCAATAACAACTGTGCCTCTTCCAGTTACCTTCATGGTCGCCTGCAAATTTTCTCAAGAAAATGCAAACCTCATCAATCCTAGCAAGCAACGTGCTACCAAAGACTTTAGCCTGGAGGCATGAACCCACAGAGGACCTGGGAAACCCTTTCCTCTCTCACCAAATTTTAATACCCTTCATTAATGTTAATTGCGTAACACCAGAGGCAAAATATGTATCCTGTACCTAAAACCTGTCACCTCTATTAATTAAAAACAGGCTTATGGAATATGAAACTATAAAGTGCTTGACTTTTTTTTTTTTAATTGTAAAGACACTTAATTGGCTTGTACAAAAGGAAAAGAATTCCTTTTGCCTCGCTTTAATGAGGTTTTTATTATTCAAATGGCACATTTTGCACAGTTTTGACTAAAAGCCATTGCAACTCAAAAGGCTCTGAGATGATGAATATTTACAGACTATCAAAAGGAAAAGTTCACACTATAAAGACAGATTGGAAACAAAAAATAGTAGCCTTTCCAGTCCAAAGCTGATGTTATTAGTCAGCACTTTATGGGACTAATTTTTTTTTTTTTTCTTCTTGGGTAGATTCTGTTCCACAGGATGATAAAGGACAGAAAAGTTGTCTGTCCTCCGTGTAGAGAACTGCAGACTCCAACACAGTGAAGTGGCACGTCCTCTGTGGCTCTCATCTACTCACGGATAAAGTGGCCACCTCTCTGCTGAGGGGACCCTCAGCATCTTCTGCCCCTGCTGGCTGTGGGGATGGCCTTTAGACAGCACCAGTCACTTCCACAACAGCCAATGTGTCCCACATGGGCCAGAGGGCAACCCCTCAATAGTTAAGGGGAGGCTTGTCATTAATGGGAGTGACAGTGAGCCAAGACTCCTGATGGCTTTCTGGCTGGAGTGGCTGTAAGTGGCCCTTCATAGTGGAAAGGGAACTGGAGGCTAATAATAAAACAGAAGGAGGTCCCAGTCCAAAGGCTGGGGCTATTCTGCTTTAGATGGCTGACCTCCAAGTTTCCGCCCAGCTCCCTCCCTCTTTCAACCCCTGGAGAGCCCCACACACTTACAACCCCCTCTCTTTCTGGCATCTTCCATTATTCCCTCTCCATGGGATCATTCATGCTGCCCAGCAGCCTAATCAGATCTTCCTGACCATCAAATAGGGAATAATCAGGGCAGAAGCAAAAAAAGTGGAGATAAGAAAAGTGGGAGAAACACAGACAGGAGAAAGAAAGCTGGAGAAAGACAGACGCCCACCGGAGCCCTGGCAAGCTGCGCTGGCCTCTTGTCCCCCACTCATGGTCTATAGTTTCGAATCAGTCATCTCCACCTGCAGTCTCTTTGCCTGCCCTGGACACATCCCTCCCTACTGTGCCGACTGAGCTCCATCCCTGAGCCATCCAGAATCTCTGGAAGTGGCCTGCAGAGCAAGGGCTTCTCCATCTATAAAGGCAACAGCGTCCCAGCTGAGACAGGCCTCCCTGCTGAGGTGGCTCTGTCCTTCCCAGATTCCTGTCCTGCTCCCCTCTCTGGGCTTCCTGACCCAGTCCAGTCTGGGACCTGCCAATGCCTCCTGTCTCCTCCTGCCCTCCCTCTTCTGCCCTAAGTCACCATTTGTACCTTTTCTTTTAGTCTCCCATCTCTGTCTACAGCAATGGCATCCAGCTCCAGGACTCCCAAACAACACTTTCCTGAGGGTGACTTCAAGCAGACAGCGGCTTTAGGATGCTTTTGCTGTCCCATCTGTAGCCCGTCACTGGTCCAGATCAATGTCTCCAGCCCTGCGGGCTGTGCTCACACACGACCTAGCCCCTCCAGACCCCCAGAGGCTGCAAGGCCCCATCTGTATCTCAGTGACAGGTCCGCCCAGCTATTCCCAGCCACTGTGAACACCAACTTCTCCAGAAGACCACCCTTGCCCAGTGGGTACACCCTCACATCTCAGAAGTCACTAGTAAAGAAAAATTATGAACTTGACGTTCAGCCAAGTAAAACTAATATTAATGATGATGGCCAATTGTTACATAGCACTTATTCTGTACCGGGCTCTGGTCTAAGCACATTCACATGGGAATTCACCTAACCCACTTAACAGCTCTAGGAGGTGGGTAATAATATTACTGCATTTGCTAAGGAGGGAACTGAGGCACAGAGACTACGTACCTTACCCAAGACTGCAAAGATAGTATCTTTATTACCACGAGATAGCCAGAGACAAGAGATCCAGCCCTTACCCAAGTCCTGGCTTTCAAGTCCTCATTAAGGCACCAACTACCAAGAACAGCAACTTGAGGAGGACCAGGGTCCCATGAGCACACTCAACAAGCATCTGCTGCCTTTTTTTTTTTTTTGAGACAATGCTGACTGTTGGCCAGGCTAGAGTGCCAATGCCATCACCATAGCTGCATGCAACTGCAGACTCCTGGGTTCAAGCAATCCTCCTATGTTAGCCTCCCAAGTACCTGGGACTACAGGCCAGAGCCACTACGCCTGGAGAATTTTTCTATGTTTAGTAGAGACAGGGTCTTGCTGTTGCTCAGGGTGGTCTTAAACTCCTGAGTTCAAGCCATCCTCCTGCCTCAGCCTCCCAGAGTGCTGGGATTACAGGCTCGATCCACCATGCCCCATGATCCACTGCCATTTTCAGCTCTGCCAACTGTTCTGAGCGTCCAGCCTGTTTGCTCACCAGTAACCAGTGACAGCCCAACCCCAGCACATCAGAGTGTTTACTGTAAATTGAACATCAGCTTCTGAGGTGTAGCATCTCCCAAGAGGCTTGGCCTTCCATTCTGTCTGGGATGTGTCCATTCCTATATCACTTAGCACTCTCTACCACGTACCACGATCTGTATGTGCAAGTGTCATCTCTACCAGGAGAGAACGATCAATGTCTATGAGAAGGAAGTCTTTGCCCAGGAGTAAGCTTCCCGTACACCCTTGAACAGATACATCTGAACTGATGCTATTGTCCCTAGGACATTTGGTCTACAGGACATTACACAGCCATGTTTTGCAATATAGTATTACTTAAAAAATCACTTAAGGAGGAGGAGAAAAGTTGATTTGATTCCAGTTGATGAGACGTGTGCACATATGCTTTAAAGACAAGACCAGTGACACGCCTATTAGGACTGAGATGTGCGCGCATATGTTTTGAAGCCAAGACCAATGACCAGCCCATTAGGACTGAGGCAACCTCCCAAAATCAGACATGAAATGTCAAACCTGAGAGGAGAAAGGAGCTTTTGAAAGAGTCTAACAGCCACAGTAGTCACCGCCATGGAGCTAAGTTACAGTGCAGATTTGTAAATGAAATTGTTAACATGCTTTCCAAAAATGAGGCAGGATTTTGCAGGTTAAATAAACACCCTTCAGAATGTTAAGATAATTGTGGCTGTCAGGGATTCCATTTCAAAAGCAGCAGCAGAATGAGCTGAGTGGGATGTTATGTAAAGGGAAATACTTTCCAATTCCTCCTTGCAGCAGAATGCCACACCATCTGGGGCATTTCTCAAGTAAGCTGCAAGAATTCATGCTATTTGGAAATACTCTGAAATTCAATAGACAAGACCTAAAGACCCACAGTCCCTTAAGAAACTACTTCGGAGTCTTAGCTAGCTGCCTTTTCTCCCACAAAAGGAAGGAGAAAAAAAATACTATAGAATTCTAGGATGGACTGCTGCTTACATAGCTGGGGCTGGCTTAGTGACTTCATGAACAGCAGCACAAAGTATAGTCACTCTCTTCTACAGCTGCCTCAAACCCAGTTAATCATCTATACCCTTCAGAGTTCCACCAAGGTCACAGCTGCCCCAAATGCAACGTGCACACTACTGGTAAAAGGAAAGGTGATTTTACATAGGATATAGGAAAACTAAAAAAAAATTGGAAAAAATATATAATTAGCCTCTCACACTAACAATGTCATAGACAATCTTGTGAAGGACGATTTAAAAAAAAAAAACACTGGTAGCGCTAAATATTAAATAGTACATGGATTCACTGATCTTGCAATAATCATAATCTAATGTTCAACTGACTGCACCAAAATATAAGCAGTTCTAAGGGCACCTTAGAAAGAACACAGATGAGCAATTTTCTTTTACACAAAGCCCTCTCAAAAATACGTTAATCATTTTATTGAAAGAATGATTAGAAACTTGATCCTGATTAAAGAGTGTCTTTTGCTTCATGGTGTTTTCACAAGAGAATTCTTTCGCTTGGTGCAATTTTAGCAGGTCAGTGAAGTGTGCGGCAGGTAAAACTCGCTTCTGTGGTCTGAGTCTGCCCTTTATCAGTTGTGCAGACCTCAGAAAAGTTAACAAACCTCTCTGAAGCACAGCTGTGTCTTCCGTAAAAGAGAATGATAATGCCCACCTCCTATGATACTTGTAAGAATTAGAAAAAAAAAAAGTAAAATACCTATCATCAGCCTCGGCAGAGATGGTGCCTAAAGGGGGTTGTTTTCTTTTTTCTAAGATGCCTGCACTACTCTGGGGATATGGTACCTACCAATAATTCAGAGATATATCTTGCCTTCCATATTTATAAAATACCTGTGTATGGTTTCCCATGCCCTTACTCAGTATCTCTGGTGAAGAATATCCTGATAAATATTCAAGGAAAGAATGAGGGCAGTGCCTGTGGCTCAGTGAGTACAGCGCCGGCCCCATATGCCGAGGGTGGCAGGTTCAAACCCAGCCCTGGCCAAACTGCAACAAAAAAATAGCCGGGCGTTGTGGCGGGCGCCTGTAGTCCCAGCTGCTCGGGAGGCTGAGGCAAGAGAATTGGATAAGCCCAAGAGTTAGAAGTTGCTGTGAGCTGTGTGATGCCATGGCACTCTACCTGAGGGCGGTACAGTGAGACTCTGTCTCTACAAAAAAAAAAAAAAAGAAAGCAAATGAAACAAGAAACGTCAATACATAAAATCAATAGGAGCTTGGGTGGTCCGTGATCATCAGCTGTGCTTCTAAATTTTAAATGACCTGCATATGTTGAGATTTTGATGAACACCATCAAGTATTAAAATAATAATTAACCAGGAGTGAATTCTGTCAAGATAACCCAGCCACACCTAATTAAGTTGTGTTCCCCCCCATCTTGAGTTAGAATAGAGAAAATAATCCAAAACAATGAGTTGGAGTGGGGCACAGCACTAGCTGTATCCCCTGGAGATCACCAGGAATTTTTCATTTCATGCACCATTTACAACTTCTTATAGTAAATTCCAGAACATCAGTGCATACGCTTAACAGAAAATGGAAACACTCTTTGTTTTTGTTATTTCCTTAAATTCTTGCCTTATGTCCATCAGGTTATGTTTTCCCATCGCATCAGATGCTGTTCCTGCAGCCAAATCTCAACCTCATTGATTCTAAATGGGAGAAATTGAAAAACAGGAGAAGGTCGCCACCATCTCCATGAGGGTTACCCAGGACAAAGTGCAAGGACTGCGCCCCCAGAGCACTATGCCCAACTGGCGTGGCATCAGAGATGTGGGGTGGGCCTGCCTCCTGGGTGTACAGTGCCAGGTGTCCCCCATTTTTCTCTTCCCCTCTGCATTTAGTACTTTATTGTCCTGTGTTCTGGCTTCCTGAGAACATTTAATAAAGTGGAAAATCAACAGGAAGCAGACTAAGGATGAGGGCATGTGGGGAGAGGAAGAATAAATAGCCTTAACTACATTCAGAACCTGGTAACCACATTGGCACATAGCTCCCACTGACTGAGAAAACGTAAATTAACCAACGCCCTTCTTGGCAAATTCCCGTATGTTTATATGACAAACTAGTTATGATCTTATTCTACAGAAATACAATGTGATATAAAGGAAATCTTCAGAGGCCAGCATGGACGTTAATGAACTCCACGAACCGACCCAGAGAATGTGAGTATTACTTATATAAATGGAAGGAAAAAAAAAAAAGATGTGGATGGATGGGGGGGTGTCAGGGCAGGCTTTTTTTTTTTTGGCCGGGGCCAGGTTTGAACCCACCATTTCCAGTATATGGGGCCGGCGCCCTACTCCTTTGAGCCCCAGGCACCGCCGCAGGGCAGGCATTTTTAAGAAGAGGGCAATGGTTATTTCTCTATGACTGTCAGTTTCCTCATGATCAACATGGAGTAAGTCACACCAATGGACTCGAAACCTGTCAAGGACAGGAACGTATCCGAAGTCATCCTGCGCTCCCACACCTAGGACTGGGCCTGACATACAAAAAAAGTTTACGAATGACTGAATCCCTGAAAAATAAATAAGATACCACTTATGAAAACTCTGTGCTTTTGCTCACACCAAGTTCACGGTTTTCTTTTTGTTTAAAACAATTATATACAGGCCGGGCACAGTGGCTCATGCCTATAATCCTAGGACTCGGGGAGGTGGATCACCTGAGCTCAGGAGTTTGAGCAAGAGCTCAACCTGAGAAAGAGCTAGACCCAGTCTCTAAAAATAGCCCAGCATTATGTCAGGTGCCTGTAGTCCCAGCTAATCGGGAGGCTGAGGCAAGAGGATCACTTGAGCCCAAGAGTTTGAGGTTGCTGTAAGCTGTGATGCCATGGCACTCTACCTAGGGAACCAAAGTCAGACTCTGTCTCAAAAAATAAATAAGTAAATAAATAAAACAACTGCATACACTTGGCACTTTTTTTAAACTCAGAGTCCCTGTCTCTGTCAACATTATCCACCATATAATTTAGGTGCTACTGTTTAATGTAAGGAGCATCTGCAATATTTTATTAAAAAATACACAGGAACCCAACACATTTCTATTTCTCAGACTCATCTTTTGTAAAAATATCTGTGAAGTGGGGTTGTCCTTCTGATTGTAGGTTTGAAAAGGTGAATACATGTTACGATAACAAAGTATCTGCCTGTATACATCTTGAATTTAAACAGCAGTGGGTGAATCCTGGGAAACTCTGCTCTGGGGCCGCTTAGGCAGGCCTGCGGTGGTGGCAGTAATTATGGAAAGGCTCCACGCAGAGAAGTATCCAGGAAACTTCAGGGAAGGGCTGGTGCTGGCAGTAAATTATTGGCTACACCTATAAAGAACAGATTCACTCTTCTAGAACTTTGCCTAGGAGTTCCTCCGAGAGTCCGTGTAGCCTCCACACCCTGCACTGCTTAGCCCATGGCCTGGGCAGAGGGGACACACAATACCTGGGCCTCCTAAGTATCATGCAACACTTTAAGCATTTTACTCAGTTGGTAAGTGGAGAAAAGACAGGCAATGAGCGAATCGCCAGCCTTTCCAGAGACACATTACGATTCCCCCCAAATTAAAATTACATTTTGCAGACATAAAGCAATATTAAGCATTCTGAACCATTACTGATGAACTTCTACAATACCATGGATGCATAAATTCTGCTGGAAACACACGGGAAGGGAGCATTCTTTTTTCGATATGTATTTATAGAATAGTTATAAGCATCAGATGATGATTTCATTACCGTTACACAATGAGAGCTTACTTGAAATATACTTTGCATGGTTGTAATTCAGGAAGAGGGTTTTAACGCAGGGGGGCAAAGGTGAATGTACACAAACAATATGGGGAAAAAACTGTTTGGGGCATGCACCTAAGCTCATGGTCAAGTCACTCAAACAATAAAACACCTCATGCATTTTGTACATTTCCCTTGCCAATGACAACTCTTTCCTCTGTTTTGCCTAGAGATATATGGAGCTGTAATAGAGTTCAGAAAGCCCCTGACAGCTGTGTGCTGCCATTCAGACCTGCAAGATTCCATGTTATGATAAAAATTAATGTACTCTGACATCCTCTGGGACTCCCTGGGCCCTGGGAATAGCTAATGAAGAAATACAACCTTGCTGGAGAGCAGCACTCAGCACCGGAGTTGAGGGTTAATTCATGTGGGTGGTGGTATGGGCGCCCCATCACCAGCCGTAAAGCAACAGGACACCAGTGCTGAAGGAAGCCAGGCCTGATTGGTGAGAACTGTTTCCTGGGTCAGGAGAGGTCAAAGAAACCAAACGCTTTACAAAATAATTGAGTCCAAGTTGGATCGAGCCTGTCACTTCTTAAACCAAAAAAGGGTCACATTGCATCTTGTCTCCTGTTGGCTGTGATCACAGACTCCTAAGTGCCTTCTCAGTGACTGAAGGACCACAGGCACATCCAGTGGATACTCCTTCAAGAGGGTCTGAGGAACTGTGTTGGTCTTGACCTTGAGAGCCATGCTTAAGACTATGCAGATCTATCAATGGACCCACAACCGTATGCCTTTAGCCTGTAAGTATCATGCTGTCTTCTAACAGGGCAGAACAATGCAAGTAACATTCATAGCAGTTGTATTTACGGTAGCCAAAAAGTGGAAACCACACAAATATCCATCACATGCATAAACGCAACATGTGGTATATCTACCAAATGGAACGTTCTTTAGCTAAAAACAGAAATGAACTCCTGATACTCATTAGAACACAGATGATCCTCAAAAATATTGTTGAGTAGAAGAACTGGGTCACGAAAGATCACCTACTGAATGATTCCATCCCTATGAAATGCCCAAAGTAAGCAAATGGGTGGAGACAGAAAACAGACTGACGGCCATGTAGGGCTGGAGGAAGTGGGGACAGGGAATGACTGACACTTGTTACAGCGTTTCTATTTGGGGTGATGAAAAGGGCAAGGATTTCAAGAGTGGTGATGGTTGTACAACTCTGAGAATGCACTAAAAATCACTGAATTGTAAAGTTTAACATGGTGAATTTTATAGTATGTAAATTGAATCTCAATTTACATACTATAAAGGGGAAAAAAAAAACCTGGGCTCTGAGAAACCATCCTGACACTCTCAGAATGAGTTAAGTCGCCTCCAGCTGGGTTTCTTCCCCTCTAGGGATTGCAGCCTTGGCTAGGAGCTCCCCTCCTCATGCACACACTCCCACCACCTCAGGGGACCAAGACTCAGGCCAGACACAGGGAGTCAAACAAAAATAAGGTTGCTTTTTTTGTTGTTTGTTTTAGACAATTGATAGGCTCCACAAAGCTACTATTTCAGCCTATTATTAGAATTTTACCGTGTCAAGTTGAATTTACTTAACATCTGAATCGTAGCCGTTTTGTAAAATGTTTAGGTGGAAATTTTAAAACCTTGGTTTTTAGTCTTTAAAATAATACAGATATTATTGGAGTCACTTAACTATCTTCTTTCAACGATTATGGAAAACTTAGGGGGAAAGTGGTATTGGAAAGAAATCTCTTCAAGAATATTTGAAATATATATTTATGTAGACACATATAGAATTCCTTCCTATAGAATACCTACCATTTTGTAGAAAGAAAAAAAAATAAGGTGACATTCTGAACTATGAACAGTGGTGTTAAGTGAGAGGTAGCAGTGATGGTGTATTCACAGATGAAAATCTGGGATTTTTTTGGTTTGCTTTAAAAGTAAATGTCAAGGGCAGAGCCTATGGCTCAAGGATTGGGGCGCTGGCCACAGGGGTGGTGGGTTCAAACCCAGCCCCTGCCAAAAACTGTAAAACTGCAAAACAACAAACAAAAAAAGTAAATGTCAAGTGCCCATCCCAGAATAATAATCCCTTCTCTCCTTCCTCCATTCCTTCTATCCAAACATGCACCCATCCTTCCATCAGCTCCCAGACAATTAAATCAGAACGTCCAGGGTAGCAGTCAGGCACCAGTATTTCTTAATGACCACCAGCTGATGCCACACACAGCCAAGTTGGAGAACAAGGGCAATAATCTCTGATTTATAGATCTGGACTTTATAGATTTCATGTGGCAAATCTGGTCACTGCTATCCTTTTAGGCTAAAGATACTCCTGCTAAGATCCACTTTTCAAAGCCATACGATTTATAACTTATCTGTTAGACTTCTGAGACAACCAGTGACCTTTTTCTCTCTTCTGTTTTTGGTTATCAATTACGGCATAATGTTAGCGCAAATACCTTTTTGATTATGAGTCAGTGACTGAACTATCATAGCCGTTTAAGCTTTAAAAGGAAAAGTGAACTTTGCTGCTAATTGAGAAGATCTGTTTGTTTGTTTTTTTTTTTTTTTCTGAGTGACAAGGTACTGAATAAATTCTTCAAAAACGGGGAAAAGACAGGACTCACGATATTAAAAAACACAGTGCGGTGACAAGTAGTTCAACTAAAAATATAATTTTCCTTGGGGACTTTCAGCAGGCTGCCATAGCGAAGCACCCGCTGATTTATTCAAACGTATATTCCAGTTCTTAGGCTGACAAGAATAAGCTTCTCAACAATTTACTGGGGAAGAAAGATGGTTCCCGTGTTATTAAAATGTGATTTCAGTGTGGTTTAAGCACAACTTCTCCACATGTCAATTATGTAAACGTAGAACTCCAATGTGACAATGAGGGTGGTTGGGATGCTATGAGGAGAAAAACCAAGCTGGGTTCACCAGCCAAGTTGGGAAATGTAACTCTAAACCACAGAGTCTGAAAAGCTTTTTCCAAGTCTCACATAAATCAGGAGTTCTCTGAAAACAACCAAATGTTAACCCTCACACCCTGGTTTGGCGGAGTGGACGGCTACATGGGTGGTCTCTGGGCCAAGAGACCATCTCAACAGAGGCGGCTTCAAGGTCACCCCAAGCAGGATTGGGCAGAGGGATATTAGGGTCCATGACTACATCAGGGAAGCCCTGACTCTTAACAGTAAAGACAAATGTTTTCCTGGATTCCTAGAAGAAAACTTTTATGTTATTAACCTAAAATAACTATTAAATGTGCCATTACTTTAAAAGTTGTTTCCAAGGATCTGCAGACACACACCACCCAAGGAGGTACCAATTCAAAGACACTAAATGGCTGAAAATTGACACCTAAGAGTAATACTCAGTTCGGCAAATCAAACTGTGTGTTTCTAGGATTCACATATACCCTTGTAAGATGCACCGCAGGTGTAATCCCATTGATCCCCCTCCTTCCCCCCCTCCCTTTCCCCCTTCTCCCTATTCTTAGGTTATAACTGGGTTATGGCTTTCATGTGAAGGTCCTACATTAGTTTCATAATAAGGGTGAGTACATTGGGTACTTTTTCTTCCATTCTTGAGACACTTTACTAAGAAGAATATGTTCCAGCTCCATCCATGTAAACATGAAAGAGGTAAAGTCTCCATCTTTCTTTAAGGCTGCATAATATTCCATGGTGTACATATACCACAATTTATTAATCCATTCGTGGATCGATGGGCACTTGGGCTTTTTCCATGACTTAGCAATTATGAATAGGGCTGCAATAAATATTCTGATACAAATATCTTTGTTATGGTGTGATTTTTGGTCTTCTGGGTATATGCCCAGTAGGGAGATTACAGGATTGAATGGAAGATTACACCTGCGGTGCATCTTACAAGGGTATATGTGAATCCTAGTAAATGTGGAATGTAAAGGTCTTAGCCAAATAACTAAGAAAATGCTACAAAAGCTATGTTAACTAATGTGATGAAAATGTGTCAAACGATCTATGAACCAAGTGTATGGTGCCCCATGATTACACTAATGTACACAGCTATGGTTTAATAAAAATAAATAAATATAAAAAAAAAAAAAGAAAAGAAACTGTGTGTTTCCAGTTTTGGTCTTCCGGCTTCCTCCCTTCCTTCTTTTAGTCCATTGTCTCTTTCATCCTTCTCTCCATCCATCCCTCCCTTCCTCTTCCTTGAGCTTACCATAAGGCAGTCAATGTAATAACTACAAAAGATGACAACGGTAATAATGACATTGATGGCACAGGTTAACATTAATTAGGTATCAGGTTCTATGCTTTATACACGCTGTGCTATTTAGTCGTCTCATCAACTCCAGGATGGTTATTATGACCATCTCCCATCTTTGCTGATGAAGAAACTGACAATCAGAAAGAGGAAGGCATTTGCCAAGGTCACTGTTTTAGTAAGCTGTGTAACAAGGCTTTAAAGCTAAGAAAAAGATGGAGCAGCTGAGTCCTCTACTCTTCCGTGGTTCGGTGTAACAAAGAAAAATCAACATAGAAAAATACTGTCCCTAAACTATTCTGAGTTATGGTGATTGGGTCAATTGCCAGTCTCTGTGAAGTAACTTATCGATTCAACTGTGGTACCCAGACAAAAGGAAGGAACAGGAAGGCGGAGTAGGGACTAGGACGCAGAGACACACAGTGGGAGGGGCAGGTGAGGGATGGAGAGGAGACACGACTTAACAAACAAAAGCCCAGAGTCGGGAGCCACCATCTGAGGGCAGTGTGCAGAGGCCCAGGGTTGGGAGAATAGGACCATAAGAAATAGAGGAGAAGGGACCTGTGTGGGCCACCCCAGGCAAGTGCAGCCACTGCAAGTTGGACAGGAGGATACCACTCAACAGGACAGTGTTACAGCTGTGTTTGCAACTGAGAGAGATCCTTCTGGAAATTTAGAAGGGGTAACGGCAAAAGGACCCTGGCCAATAAGCATCATTTTGAAGACCAGTAGAAACCAAGGGGAAACGAACACTGACACTCGGAGTAAACGTATGAAGACAACCGCAAATGAGAGGGAAGAGCTGCCATTTCTGCTTAAACAAACTCCAGGAAGAGACACCTCCTAGATGTTCGTTGGAGAACAGCCTGAGCACCTTCACTGAGTGGATGAGCCTCTTCCACTGGGTTTGTTCAGCCTCCTTCACACGTACTTCAGCAAAACCATTTCCTCCTGGTGATAGAAAACTGGAAGAAGCATCTCTTCCAACCTTGAAATGACCTTAAGAACTGCCCCAGTAGGCAGTGGTTGTCATCTACCCTATTAACGGGACAAATCTCCTTCAGAGCCACTGCATTCTGCATGATGCCTTTTCCCAAATAAGACCCTTTTGATCTCCCAACCCACTATTGAAGCTGAACTCACTAGGAAAGCCGATTTCAAGCTAAGTTTCTACCCCCACGACCTACCAGCTGGCATGACCTTGGTGGAGGCCCTTAATCTCTTTCAGCCTCAAGTTCTTGATCTGTAACATGTGTTTAATCTTTGTACTAGGCTGAATCATCAGAAACAGCTACTCTTCTACCATTTTTGACCTACCCTCTGAGTCTTTGTAAGGATAAAAAGGGATGGCGCATAAATGGTTAGCTGTGCATGATGCGTGATAAACAGCTGATAAATACCAGCAATCATGGTTATCTTCATCATCACATGGTGGCCAGTTCTGATCATGGATTCAAGGTCTTCATCATTTTGCAGCACTTGGCTGTCTCATTGACCTGCTTTTTCTGTATGGTATACTTCCAAAACTCCGCACAGCACACTGTTCCACTCAAACTCTTATCTCTTCTCTCAGCCATTAAGTATCACAGGATATTTTAAGCAGAGAATTGAAATTAATCATGCACACAACAGTTGCTATCTATGTTTATCTTAACCAGACCCAATATCATCCACTTTCTAAGAAAAATGGAATGCATTTTGCATGATGAGATAGGATGCTATTAAAACAAACTGCATTTCAAGGAACTGTGGGCTATCATCCAGGGGATAGTAAACCACAAACCCAGGGCCAAATCCCACATCCAACTAACTTATAAATAAAGTTTTATTGAAACACAGCCACACCCAGTCATGTATGTATTGCCTGTGACTACTTTTACACTATAATGGTCTCACTTAACACTAAACAATATACTCAAAAAATGGTTCAGAACTTATCACAGAGACCAGGTAGCTCGGTAAACAAAAACATTTCGTATCTGATTCTTACAGAAAAACTGTGCTGACCCAGTCCCAGTCCAGTGCTGTAAGTAATCCTTATTCAACACCAACAATGAAATTACTAATGTTTGCTGGAACTAAAGATTAAAGATCAGCTTACACATGTCCTGAGAAGGTGGTGAGGAATGGGAGGAAAGACAACCACAGAGTAAACCACATCAACACTCCAAAGCGCTGTTAGTTTTCACTCATCCGGGAAGGGAAGGGTTTTTTTGTATCTTCAATTGACATGTATCACTTTGATTTCACAAAACATGAATGAGGGCTGAACCTAAAATTCTGTTGGGAAATCAAAATTATTTATTTTGTGAACATCATTGCAGTTAATTCAAATACTTTTTCTTTTTTTTTAACTTAATTTTTATTCGATCACAACTGCATACATTTGGGGGTACAATGGGATGATCTGATATACAACGTAGAATGTTTAAATCAAACTAACATAACCGTCACCTCACTTACTTATTTTTGTGGTAAGACATTTATAATATACTCCTAGTTGTTTTGAAATGTACCCTTGCATTGTGTACATTAAGGGAGATCTCGCCAAATACCCTCCTTCCATTCGCCCTGCCCCACCCCCCCACCCCCCCCACCCCACCCCCGTCCTCTCCTCTTTCTTTCTGGACTATCTTTGTGTTTTGTCATTCGTATGAATATGTAAGTATCTATACTGGCTTCATAACAGTGCCTCAGCAGTGATGACTTTTAATATTGCCACAAAGTCTCCCTGAATTGTTTTTCTGACAAACATAAAGGCCAAGCGACCTCCTAATTAATTTAATAATTATTCTTTTCCATCATAGATATGTTCTTGAAGATTGGCATCATATACAATAACTAAAAAAATCTTAAGTTTCGCGACTGTTATAAGAGAAGAGTGAAGCCCAGGAGAAGAGAGGGGGTAAAGTTTAACTCCCGCGTCTAGCCCAGGTCCTGGCACTGTTTTGAGTGCTGAATGAACAATGGGTGAGAGGAAAGTTGTACACAAGGCGGAGAGGAAGGAGGCACATGGAATCCTGTGGAATACATGAGGATTTGTGGCATAGCGAGCCCTGCTGTACACCACTTACCCAAAGCAGGATGTGCTTGAGGCTACTCGAATCATCAACAAACATGCCTAAAGCCCAGAGACACAGACACGGGAAAGTCAAAGAAAACAGAATTTAGACATTTACTCTGACAGAAAACTGTGAAGCATCCTCAGGTCCCTGGCTTTGCACCAGGGTAAATAAAGACCATCAAAAATGCCAAGGTTCACGCCTGCAATCCCAGCACTCCGGGAGGCCAACGCATGAACAATGCTGGAGATCAGAAGTTCGACCAGCCTGAGCAAGAGTGAGACCCCATCTCTACTAAAGATAGAAGAACTAGCCAGGTGTTGTGGTGGGCACCTACAGTCCCAGCTACTCGGGAGGCTGAAGCTGGAGGATCACTTGAGCCCAGGAAGTGGAGGTTGCAATGATGACAGACCAAAACTGACTCAGGGGACAAAAAACAAAAAGAGCAAGAAAAAAAATGTGCAGTAGAATGAATAAGGAGTTTGTGATCCCGACTGAAACATCACCATCATAACAATCATTTCTGGTTGGCTCTTGTCATGCTTATAGCTTACAGGCAATTTGAAGCTCATTTCCTCTCTTCTCTTGGTTGCCAAGTATCTCAAAACTCATTCTCTGGTCCAAATTTTAACAGTGGTGAAAGCCCTCATGAGATTCACACTTTCTCTCTGATCATTTCTTACTAGGCCACATTTATCCCTTTCCCCTGTTTAAAGTCAGGTTCTTATTTCTATATTATCTTACTGTATGTACGTATATAAAAAAAATCTCTCAGATCATTTTAGCATCAAGAAAATAAATGCATATTAACAATAGTCATAAGCTTCATAAACAGAGATGTATCTGATAATTTCATGCATTTGGGCTATTCTTAATAATCAACACCCTGGCAAAGCGTTAAGTGATAAAGTACTTTAAACAGATTTGAAAAGTGAGGCTCAGAGATTTTAAAGACTTTGCTCAAGGCCATAGAGCTATTAGGGGTAGAGCTGAAGTTTAAATCTAATTTCAGTCAACCCCCGAAACCTGTGCTTTTTCCACTACTTCAGGGGTTAGCATACTACGCCTCTTGATAAATTTGGCCCATTATCTGTTCTGTAAATAAAGTTTTATCGGAACAGAACCATGAGCACTCATTTGCATAGTGTCCATGGCTGCTTTTGCACTACCCTGTGCTATAATTATAATAGAAATCTTAATGGCCAAAAATATCCAAAATATTTACTCTCTGGCCCTTTGTAGAAGAGTTGATTGACCCCTGTACCACATAGTACTATTTTGAATTAGCATTTTGTTTAATAAAGCATGACGGCATATAATATATTTTTGAAATATTTTTTAAAGAATTATATAAAGGGCAGGCGCCTGTGGCTCAGTGAGTACGGCACTTGGCCTGGCCAAATTGCAACAAAAAATAGCCGGGCGTTGTGGTGGGCACCTATAGTCCCTGCTACTTGGGAGGCTAAGGCAAGAGAATCACCTAAACCCAAGAACTGGAGGTTGCTGAGAGCTGTGATGCCCCTGCACTCTACCAAGGGCTACAAAGTGAGACTCTGTCTCAAAAAAAAAAAAAAAAGGGTGGCACCTGTGGCTCACTGGGTAGAGTGCTGGCCAGCCCCATATTCTGAGGGTGGTGGGTTTGAATCCAGCCTCGGCCAAACTGCAACAAAGAAAATAGCCAGGCGTTCTGGTGGGTGCCTGTAGTCCCAGCTACACAGGAGGCTGAGGCGAGAGAATCACTTAAGCCCAAGAGTTGGAGGTTGCTGTGAGCTGTGATGCCGTGGCACTCTACCGAGGGCAACAAAGTGACACTCTGTCTCAGAAAAAGAAAAAAAAAAAAAAAAAGAATTACATAAAAAGATTGGATTCCTAAAGAGTTACATTTCAGAAGGCAAAACATTTACTTATAAGGAAAATATAATTCCCTGATGTTTCTCAGTATGATTTTTAAAGATGGAAAATGTATGGGATGGGAAAAAATTCACTTGTAGACATTTCAAAAACTTCCCCCAAAATCATAATGAAGATCTAGATTTAGAGCATTCATTAATAGCTGAAATCTGCCTCTCTGTTTTTCTTTTCTTTTCTTTTTCAGACTGTGTAGAGAAGTAAAATAACATGACTTTCTGTTAGGCAAACCAAAAATGGATTTCTGATGTTGAGCAAGAAAGAATGCAGATTTGTTGGCTAAAACATTATTCTTAAAACTGAGCTAGAGAGAAAAAAGAAAGATTAATCTATAATTTACACATTGGCCTTCAGGATAATTTATCTCCCAAATTTTGGAATGTATTTATAATTGACAGCCCACCCACTTCCATAGAAGAACTTGAGACAGCACAATTTGGAATACGAATCCATGAATATTATATCTGGGATGCCAGAGTTTTAAGTTCTGAAAGTAATTTAGCAGAAAGTGAAAATAAATAACTTTGTTAAAGATTTTGCTCTCCTCCAATGTTTAAAAAGTAAAGAAAGGATATGAAATTGTTATTTTAACCGGTTTCTAAAAAACACCACTCTTCTATGTTACCTTCTAAGTGAAACAAAGCCTAATTTCTTTAAATTACGCTGGAGACAGGGAACTGAGAAAAGACTTAGCAGTCATGATCAAAAATAAAGTTCTAAAAACCTTTAGAATCCCATAATAGTCATAATATAAATCTTCTATTGATTTCAATTAATTTCCAAGAAGAATTAAAACCCTGGGTCAATATTATAAGAGCTGACGGGTAACTGGAATCCCAGCCATGAATGTCCCGTGTTACGTGCCACGACTTTCACATTCCGGGATCAGAACCCAGGCGTGCTCTTTGTCAGGGAGATGCGGAACTCCAACAAGAAAACATTTTTTGAAGAAGAAAAAGTATTACAGAACACCTAGTTCCAGGAGCCGTTGAACTCTTCTAGACCCTGTTTGAAATGTGTACTTTTGAGTAAACTAAGCAGTTACAAGTAGGAACGAAAATGTGCAAAAGCATCACAAAAAAATGTTTCTGAGTCCATTACAGAAAATCCCAATATTTGGTTTGAATGATTAGAAAGGATCCCAGCTCTCTGTACTCTGATGGATGCCTCTGCCTGCCAGGCAGTGTGGAGTCTGGCTCCTCTCCAGAACTGCAGTTTAAACAAAAATATCCTTCAAAACTCAGTTTGGGTGGGACTTGCCACAGGCTCTGGTTTGGAACTTCCCAGTAATGCCCAAAATAATGTGACCTGAGCCACACTGGCCGACAACGACGACCACCACCGCTAACTCTGGAGAGAACTAGCTGGAAACAGTCAGAGGCTTCCTGGGCTGGCCACCCAGAAGAGAACCGGAGAATAACAGGATAAATGAATGAATCTGGGAATGGGCAATGGTGGGGGTGGGGTGGAGGGGTCAGGATGTGCTGAGCCCTAAGAAAACAGGCCTTGGCAACCAGACCTATGGGTCCTTTTTCAGGGAGGCTACACCACCACCTAGGAAGTGCTCTAACCATAAAATTAAACAAGAAGCTGTTCACATCTCTTGAGCTTGCTATCTTTTCACAGGAAAGTTAGAAAACAAAAGAATCTGTTAAATGATACCACAGAGGTATAATCATCAAAACTCTAGAGGACAACTTGGTCCCTTAAACAAATAGGATGGCTTTTAAAAAAAAAAAAAAAGTTTTAAAAGAAAAAGATATTGAGGGTAAATCTATAAAAGAGAAGGTATTAGCTGTGCATGGTGGCACATGCCTGTAACACCAGCTACGTGGGAGACTGAGATGGGAAGATCACTTGAGCCCAGGAATTCAAGACTAGTCTGGGCAACAGAACAAGACCCTGTGTTTGAAAAATAATTTTTTAAAACGTGCATTGACCTTCTTTGAACCCTGAATTAAAGAAACTGTGAGAGAAAGAGGGAAGGAGGAGGAGGAAAGGAGAGAATAGAACTGTTTATTCTTTTAAACTGTTTTAAGCCACTACATTTGGGGGTGATTTGTTACGCAGCAGTAGATAACCAATACAGAAATCAATACTGAGACAGTAAAGAGGAAAAGCAACTCCAGATCCACGACTTGCTAAACTTGGAAAAGTGACTTCATCTTTCCGTGCTTCAACCTTTTCATTTGTAAAATAGAGATAATCCTGGCTAATGTCTGGAGATACTGTAAGAAATTTAAGAGAGAATATAAGCGCTTAGCACAGCTGCAGTACACAGAATAAACGCCAAGTTGGCCAGCAGTTATTGTTTATGTAATCATTATCAGCAGTGCTCACTCTACATTCTCCTCCTCATCTCCCCAAAATCTCCCTGAAGAACACAATATATATCTTTCCTTTTTCCTTTTTTTGAGACAGTTTCATTTTGTCACCCTGGGTAGAGTACCGTGCCATCACAGCTCACAGCAACCTCAAATTCTTAGGCTCACATGATCCTCTTGCCTCAGCCTCCTGAGTAGCTGGGACTGCAAGCACCCACCACCATGCCTAGCTACTATTTCTATTTTTAGTAGAGACAGGGTCTTGCTCAGGCTGGTCTTGAGCTCCTGAACTCAGGTGATCCTCCTGCCTAGGCCTCCCAGGATGCTAGGATTCCAGGCAAGAGCCACAGCGCCCAGCCTAAAAGATGATGATACTGAGTGAGAGGCTGACTCCACATCTCCTGCTGGAAGGCCAGTGATGCGTGGGCACACAGCACACTGGGTAGCCCTTGCCCCACTGTTTGCGCTGAGCATCCACTTCTACCCTTTTTGGTCTGAGACCACGCTGTGCACTGCAGGGACAAACACTCACACTACAGCATGAACCGAGGGGACTCTGAGCAGGAAAACAAAGTCTGCTGATAAATACTCTTGGCTTGCTGTACACAGCCTTTGAAACCGTATATTAAATGGGGGCGTCTACCTGGAATTTCAATTTAGGATTTTTTTTTTTTCCTCTCCTCCATGCAACAGCATGAAAGAGACTAGTTCTGAACTGGCAGCCTCTCTTTCATTTGCCATTATGTTTTACACACAAGGAAATTTTAATGTCTGAAGATGGGGGGTGATGAAGAATAGAGTTACATGTGTTTCTCTGGCAGCCCAAGTCACCGGCCCTTAAATTCACTTCTGACAGTTTGCAGCATCTAAAGGCCTGGAAGTACGAAACTGTCATCTGCCTATCCATGAGAGATTTCGCTTTGGCAGGGCTCCAAAAGTAAAAATTGCTTGCTTTTTTTATGCATATTTTTGCCACTGCAATATTTTTCTAAGCCATGCAAAATCCTGTCCTCTCCAGGGGCAGATGCAAAGAGGTTTGTGCTACAGAGTATTCTTAAAAGGAAAATTTGCCCTTGTTTCTGAACCTAGAAGTCCTGTGCTGAAATCTAGGATGAGGGCAAACTGGGTGATAGTTCCCTTCAAGGGTCTGAGCTTGGGGATTACAAACAGCGCTTGAATTTGATGATTTCTGAACTACATAATGTCTACAAGCCAATGGGCTGGTAAAGACGGGGAAGATGATTCCCTTACGTAACAGTTGGCTCTCCTCAGCAAAGCTGCATTCTAGCGCTTTCTGACATCAGAAGGAGAGACAACCATTCAGGTGAATGGAAGACCTCGCCTGGTATCAGGGAGACGGCAACATTCAGAACTGACTGTCATCTACGTCTACCACCACCCCGCAAAGCAACCCCACGAGAGGCACTCACATTCCCGGAGTGCTTAGATCACGATCACGTTTAAAATGAAAAGACAGCCTGGTGATGAATAGGGAGCCCTGGAGAGATGATTTCAGCCCTCTAGTTACCAAGCACCCTGGATAAATTACTTACCTTCTCTGGCCTCTCTTTCCTAAGCTGTATAATAGAGCTAATTACAGCACCTACCCCCAAAGATGGCTTTGAGAATTAAACCAGAAAACACATGCAAAATACTCTCAGTGTGTGGCCATATCGGCCCTCAATAAATGAGCTGCTGCTTCTGCCACTGGTACTGTCATTGTGGCCTCCCAAACAGGCAGGATGTTAGGTTGAGGAGTCAGCCATCAGTAAAAAACACACGGCTGCTCACTGCCAACTGAGATGATGGCTTGTGTGACGTTACCTTGGCTTCCAATGGCCACCACTCTCTTGCAAGAACCCAGAAGAAGGCCTGACGCTTCGGAGACACTCGTTAAATGTGTTACGTGAAAGAACAAGCAGATAAATGGATAAATGAACGACGAAGGAAGAACCGAACGAGCATCCTGAAAGCTGCTGTTGCACTGGGAGGCTCTCTCATGGCTCTGGCAAGGGATGGGATCTACTAGCTCACTGCAAAGGACGCCAGTGGGGCTCACTAGGATCTGCTAGCTGGCCGGGGGATATCACATAAGTGCTCCTACCAGTGCTTCTGCCCTTAGGGGACGGTACTAAAGCTCATGACAGTCTGACCTCCTCCCTAGACCTAAAGGACATAGGCTACCTGTTTACTCTGGAGATAGCCTTAAAGAACACACACTTTAACAGCCCAGAAAAGCGGAGCTCGTAACTAAGGGCGACCCGAGAAGAACTGGAGATTGGACCGATTTGTGGGGTAGGCTCCACGCAGTACTACCTGGATCTTTGGTTTCAGATTCCCCCCCCTCACATTCTTCATCTGCTTGGAGAATTGCAAAACTACTGTCCCCAACAGAGCCTGACCCAAAAGACAGCTTTTCATTTATCAGAGTTCTCCTAATGCAACGGCTGTGGTGCCAGTCACATAATTAACCTTATCCATGGCACCACCTGTGCTATTATTAAACTTAATCCTCAAGTTTGAATTAACTCACTGATGAAAAGTAAATGAAGTTATTTATTAATGAAATTTAAACTAGTATGTGAAATGAGGGACCAGGATTGCCGGGCCTAAATAGGAGTAAAACTAAATAGTTGGAAACAAAATTCGGTAATTCCAACCTAGCTAACCGCGATCTCTTTCCTAAGCTTGGAGTTTGAGCACTCCAGTCCCCGCCACCTGCTTGTGGCCAATCTCTGTCTGTCTCTCTCTTCTCCCAGTCAGAAAGGGATGATAGCCTGTAGGCTTTCTCCTTTAGAAATTGTAAAATATCCAAAAATAATTTTTAAAAATGTTTTTCACTAATGGAGCCCATGCTTTTGAAGCCACATCCACGCAAGACATGAGATCATCATAGTCTGTAAGAACACGCTTGAATCCTCTGCCTCCCTGTTGTGTCGAATAACTGAGCTTCCTTGTTTCTGAATGCAATTAAAATATACTTCTCCTTGATTCTGAGATGTGCTTCAGAAATGTCTGTATTCAGGATGTGTCTTATAATTACCCAGCTTTTATGAGCCACTTTTACTCGTGCTTTTAATAGTGTCCTTTATTCTTTTTTTTCATCTGGGAAGCCGTTATTAGATTGATGACACATCTCATAATAAGGGTGACTAAGAGTCAAGAAAACATGGTTCACCTCAACAGGGCCAATATAAATGAGCCTCCTGTTTGGGCGCCAAGACAACACAACAGGCTGGCGTTCTCCCAAGTGTGTTCATCTGATAGAGACATTACAATAGCAAGGAATTATGATCTATCACCCTCCACTGGAACACTCACACATTCTTGGCCTTGAACGCTTCAGCAAAATGCTGCACACTACGGAGCAGAGCGAGGTCCAGGGTCATCGCTTCTACCTTGGCTTTATGCTGGAATGAAAGAAAATAAAAAGAAATGATAAATAACAGCAAGTTTAGTTCATGGTATCGAGTTACAGTCAATGTGTTATGGAACATGTCGGAATTCCCCTATTTAATATTAGACACTCAGAGAGAATATAAATCATCACAATGAATGGAAGAACAAGGCTTTTACTGCCAATTTCGGGGAGGATGTGAGGCTGGGATTCTGCTAAACCTACAGGCCAGGGGGCTGGGCTGTGTTTCCCTCAGCACACAGAAGAGGCACCAAAGGGTCTTCAAGATAACACTATCTCCTCCTCTCTATCTGCACCCTAAAAAGCTGCAACACCAGGACAAAGCGTGGCTCGTGTGAAGATGAAGTGGGCAATGTGTTCATCTCAACAGCTGCCATCCACTTCTGAAACGTTTCCACTAAGACTGCATAAAAAATTAAAGGCAGTTCATTTATAGAAAGTTCAAAAGCAAGCAAGACTCATTTTTAACCATGGACTCTAAAGGACCTAGTTCCCAAACAGAAACCTGGCTTAGCAACCTGGAAAAGTCTACAGGCAGGTGGGAACATACTGACAAAATAACAATAATCACACTGCTAATAATGCCTACTGTATAGTCAGAGCCCACCCCAGGTTGGGCACCTGCAGATATCATCTCACTCAGCAGTCACAACAACTGAAGGACAAGCAATGTTTTCTTGTGATCTTACAAGAGACCACAGATCTAAGAAGCTGGGAGTAAGAAATGACCCCAAGTTGGTCTGATACCAAAGCCCAAGTTCCCTTCTGGCAAGAAATCAGAAGACCAGAGGTCAGGATTTGAAGAAATCATGTTCCACTGGAAGGAAAGATCTCAGGGAAGTCCTTCCACTGGTCCTGTGCTTGTAGGGCACTTCCAACTTCAGAGGGTGAGATTAAATGCTATCATTTCTTGGACCTCACTCCTCCAAAGGACATAAAGTAAGATGCTGAGGCCGCCAGCCTGTTCAGGTAAGAAGAGTCCCATAAAACAAACAGTTGACTTGGGAATTCTAGTCTAGACTGCGATGCTTACGGAAGACTAGGGAGAAATAACATGATACCATTAGGATGCTGTGTATGGGGTCGCAGCTGGCACTGCTGAAAACATCCTCCACCTTGACTGTCTCATTCAGGAAAGGACAGGAGGTGTGCTCAGACAGTCAGTGTCTCTGTGGTTGGTTTATCTTGGCTGCCTAAGTCCTGGGCTCTGACCCAAACTCTAAGCTTTGAACGCCAAACATCAGGCAGTGGCTTCTGAAAAGCCGCTTAACATTTCTGAACCTCGGTCTCCCCATTTGTAGAAGGTGGGTATTAATTAATGATCTACTCACAGGAATGTGAGGATGGGTATTAAGCACCTAATATCCTGTCTGGAGGAGAGAAGGGATTTCATAAACTTAACTAGAAGAACCGAAGATGTCTACAAGGCCAAATTCTTTCTCTGAAGCCACTTGGTGGTCCCCGGGGCTGCAGTGCCACATGGTGGAGGGAGCAATGCTAATGATGTTCAGAGGTCCTCCCTGAAGACTACGTGGGCCAGATCACTCCTGGAGAATCCAGGCCATACCTACCAACAAAGCCTAGTTTTAAGGAAAAGTGGCGAGAAGGGATTACATTATTTCCCCAAACCCTAACAGCCTGCCAATGGCAAAGGCAATATTGGCCCATGTGGATTCAAAATCCTAGTTCTGGATAACAATGGCTGATGTTCTAACCCGCAGACTTTGGAAGGATGAGGAGAAGCCCTGACCTGATCTAAGAAAAGGGAAACCTGCCACTGTCCATTTCCCAAGATCAGGAAGTAACAGGGCTGTGGGGAGGGAGGATCCATTGCTAGGTAAGGTCACACCTTTCATATAGGAAGAAAATCGCCACAGAAGTGAACTCACTGAGGCTCTGGGTGAGGAGACACCACGTGGAGAGTGTGGGCCTCCCAGCAAGCAGCAGAACCTACAGAGTAACTGTGACCCTACAGAGTAACCTACTCTGACCCTACAGAGTAACTGTGACCCTACAGAGTAACTCTGACCCTACAGAGTAACTGATACGGATCTGACAGTTAAACACCTCTTTGGAGTGCAGAACTTGTCAACTCCCTACATGCCTCACAAACATTTTAACTACTTAATTTGATTTTCAGAATTAGCAAATAAAGTGGCCTTCCACCCTCAACCTACCTCCTCTTGTCCCCACCGCCCTCCACTTGGACAAGACCCTCACCGCTAGACACAGAATCTCTCAGAGTGTGAACACATCACAAGACGAAGTGGTGGGAAAGAGATAGTTCCTCTCGGCCAAGCCCCCAGCGCAAACCCTGAAAGGACGTGCAGGCCGCCCCTTACAAAAATGCTCGTACCTATCCTCCCCCCCATAAAACAGGGAGAACATTCGCAGATGGTGACCCCAAAGCAATATTTCAACAAAAATGACAGCACGGCCAAGTAGCCTGTCCATTCCTCTATGCATGTAACTTGAAACTGGTACGTCTTCCTTTGCTTCTCCCCCTTCACTTCAAAATACAGCCCAGAGCTGCCACTGCCTATAAGAACAAAATCAGAACATATGCCTCTAAGGGGACACAGGGTCACAAGCCATCAAGCAGTTCAACAGACTAATCCACAAGCTGTGGGTTACTAGGCTCCTGGGGGCAGTGATTCAAGTCCACACGCTATCATGCAGGTAATTCTCCTGCCCCGGGTATCGGGTTTCTTGTTCCTCCCACTGACCCTTACAAATGCTTAGAACCTATATGCAATGCAGTGAGTCCAGGGAGGGAAAAATGTAGCTTTTAGAATGAGGGTGTGTATCAGTATTTATGTGAATGTAATTGTCTAACAAACCTCACAGCTTTACAGAAATGTCTGTAGGGGAAAAGAGCAGCTGACAGATTGCAAACAGAGCCCGCTGTTGAGGGGTAAAAGGTTGACTGCTGGGTGAGGATGAGATCTGATGTCAACGTGAGACTTCCTCCCACATCTGGCAGTGAACCTACAACTCACCTGTAATTTGTCTTCTTGGTTTAACTCATGGGCTTTCTGTTGTTGTTAAGTTTTATTTGTGACTCATTATAGACGTGCAAGAAATGGCCCAAATGAGGCAGAGAATATTCACAGACCCAGCATCCAGCTTCCCCTGTGTTGACAACTCATGTATAGATAGTACATGGGCAAAACCCAAAAATCAACACTGGCACAACTTAATGAGATCACAGTCATTACTATGAGATTTCACCAGTCTGGGGATACATTCATTTTCCTACCTTTGTTTAGCATATCTTTGTGCATAATTCTATGACATTTTATCATATGCAAGGATCCGTATAACCATGGCCACCTTTCAGACACAGAACTGTTCTGTGAAACCTGTCCTGTCCAAGGAAACCATGATGTTCATTAAGAGGTGTGAGACTTACCACCTGTTACCTGGAACATGAAAAGTTCAGGCCTTATTTGGCCAGAGCCTGATGTCTGGATTGGCAAAACAAATAAACAAAAACCCTTCTGTCCTTCAGAAGGGCCAAGAAGTTATGGTCTAAATTCCTAAACCAGGCTGACAAGCTCCTCTGTATGAAGCAAGATGTGCTTCAGTAAGGAACAACCCCCAAATCTCTATGTCTTAAAACCACCCAGGATGATCACTCACTCACAATTCACATCCATCCCAGGTGGTGGTCCTGGGCTCACTGTGGTTAGCCAGGGGCCCAGGCAGAGGGAGCCTCCACCATCTATAACGTCCCAGCCCCCCCAGCACGTGGAAGGGAAGATGGGGAGTCACACAGGATCTCAAAGGCTGCTATTTGGGTGTAAGTCATGGCTTCCACTCACACCTGATTGACAGAGAAAGCTATGTGGATCTGCCTGAACTTCAAGAAAATGCAACCCTCATGCCCAGAAAGAGGAGAAATGGAGAGCGAGGAACAGTAAAAAGTAATACACAGTCATGACTTGGTCCCCATCTACTTCTCCAGGCTGATTTCAAGCTACTTCCTGCTTCACATTCACATTAGCCATAAAAAGCAATTTAGAAAAGAAAGGTGAGGGCGGTGCCTGTGGCTCAAAGGAGTAGGGCGCTGGCCCCATATGCCGGAGGTAGCAGGTTCAAACCTAGCCCCAGCCAAAACTGCAAAAAAAAAAAAAAAAGAAAAGAAAAGGTGAACAGGAACCATACAAAAGCATCCAAAATCCACCACCCTAAAATAAACTGTTGGCCTTCTGTAGATCCCTCCTTCTCTTCCTTGTATCCATTACTCACCTGCCTTCCTACCTGACTTGCCAACCATCCATCCACCTACTAACCTTTATTTAACAGAAAGAGGTTCAAGAGGTCCTAGGTGAAGGACGCAACTACAACTCAGACTTTGGATTTTACCTCACAAATGTTAATAATGTAACCTAATTATTTGCACCCTTCTATAAACTGAAAATAATTTAAAAAAAAGGCTTAGACTTGAGAAGACTGAATCTTGAAATGTGGTAAAATGCCAGTTTTTATATTTTCTTGCCCCAAATTCCATTCTTTAATCACATCAGCACATAAACATCATCTCAAGAAAAACGGCAATGATAATTTGTTGTGAATTACATAAATTGACACCTACTACCCATCATTTTAAAACAGAAACCCCACAGGTGGCATCCTACGCATGAAGCATCAGATAACTTCTAAGCAGCTGAGAAGCCCACCCTGCTCCCACACCCAGGGCTCAGCCAGAAAGACTTATGAATAACTAAGTAAGCTACATACTCTTATTCTATTGCCCGGGGATGCCAGAGTGCTCACTGTTGGCACAGTTTGCTGGCACCTTCGATACACTGAATCTTCCTGATCTTTTCTTTATTGAGTTCTACAACCTGTCTCATTGATTCAAGAGTTTCCAAATGTGGAATCACAGGGCTTGCATGTTGTTATACAGTTGTGATCTATAGTATTGTTTTATGACTATAAATTAGCCAAGCGCGACTCAGATGGGATATCCCCTGAAACCAAAGGAACCATATGGGGAGTGTGCAGTATTTGAATAGAGAAATGAAGAGATGTCATCCTCAGCAGAGATACCACAGCCAGGCTGATCTGGAGCTACACAGCCCAGCAGGACCACAGCACTGGCAACTCAACTTCAGGGAAGCTACTTGAATCTTCTGGGCCTCAGCTGCCTAATTTGAGAATAGGCATGACAGTATTTGTCTTATATAGTTAAAGATTAGACATAATGTATATAAAGTATAGGGCACACAATTGCTTCTTAGTAAATACAACTGTCATTATAACTTTGAAGGCCACCGCTAAAATGCAATGACCACTGTTTTTCAATAATAATGCATTAGTAATTGTGGGTCTCCCTTGTTTATTTCATTACATTAACGTAAGTAGCCCAAGAAAAGTTTGAATAGCTCTTCAGTGAAGGACGACTCCTGACCCCAGCGGAGGAGGAAGGAGGCTCACTGAATCCGCCTGAAGCCATGGTGTCCCACTTCCCAATCTCAAGAAGTATTTTCTTTTTTTTTTTTTTTTTGTAGAGACAGAGTCTCACTTTATGGCCCTTGGTAGAGTGCTGTGGCCTCACACAGCTCACAGCAACCTCCAACTCCTGGGCTTCTCTTGCCTCAGCCTCCCGAGTAGCTGGGACTACAGGCGCCCGCCACAACGCCCGGCTATTTTTTGGTTGCAGTTTGGCCGGGGCAGGGTTTGAACCCGCCACCCTCGGTATATGGGGCCGGCGCCTTACCGACTGAGCAAGAAGTATTTTCAACCCCAGTGGTGTTGGTTACTATCACGCGCTCAAGCTAGAAGGCCAGAGTCTGATTTACCAGCTGGGCAAGCTACTTCTTCTTGAGAACTGTTTTGATCTCTGTAAGATGGGAATAATAAGAACATCTGCCTTGTCAGGAGATGAGATAACACGTGTACAGCACTTGGGACAGAGCCTGACACCCGAAACGCAGTCTCTAACTCTACATATTTTTTGTGATTTTTAATTGTCATTTCATCATTGTCATCACCAACAGGATGGGCACAGAACCATCTTCAGGGTAAGGCTGAATGGGTCGCCACTGGCCGATGGCGACAACCTCAAAACACTGACCCTATCAGTCACACCCACCTACCCCTACAGCAACCTGGGGGTGGAGGGCAGTAATTACCATCCACCCATTTCACAGATGGAGAAACTGAAGTTCAAAAGGATCTCACCCAATTTCAAACATGTAATTACTGGCAGAGTCATGAGTCACAGCAAGTCAAGATTTAATTGCTATTCCACATCCCGCCACTCTCCACCCCACAGAGGGTGGTGCGCATCCAGCTCTTGGTAAACAGCAAGGGAGACAACACTTACAACTGAATTCATTCATTTATTCACTCACTAACACTGCCTCTAAAGAGGAAATCCAGTTTTCACACATCTCATTTCCTTTTGTTCCTTTTTGCCCCTTCAATCACTGTGACGCATCACAGGCCGTGGGGAGACCCACAATTACCAATGCGTTATTATTGAAAAACAATGGTCATTGTCACATTCCTCTTGCCGGCAAGAAATAGTAACAGCTCATGGTATTAGGCCCTTAGAAAACTGGCTATGAAGAATTCCAGTGATAAAATCTATTTTTTTTTAAACCAAACGTTATTACTTTAAAATCATCATTAATTATGAATTTCCTGTGAAACAGCTGGAAGGGCCTCGGTGAGTTTTCTCCACTGTGCCACTTGTTGCCTTTAATGAAAACAGAGTGTTTGGTCCGGGGACTGAGCTGGTGTGTGCTTCGGAGCACGGGGAGTAAAACCACATGTGCGTGCTTCAGCCCAGGCTCATCTCACACGTGGGCCTTGCTTACTGCACTCAGCTCCACCATAAGAATCCCCAGCACACAGACAGGGACATCCAGCACCAGCCGGGAGCAACACTTCCTTACACTGTGTCCAGAGCATTAGCAGTAACTGGGTCAGCAGGAGGAGCAGGCTGGCAGTGGCTGAGGACAGAGAAACCCAGATGCACACAGAGATCCATCTCTAATATACCCCGAAAAAATCCTCTTTGTGCTGGGGGGAACTTGTCACAGGCACCTACAAAGGCAGGACGTACTGTTCACAGGGAATTCCTATCTCGTGATCTCCCTGCAAGGTGCCGATCTGGGTGGATTTGACGAATATTTACGTAGCCCTCCCTTAAAGGCACTGGAAAAGTCTGCTTCTGGGATTCACCTTTAAAAACATTCTTCTTCTTCTTTTTTTTTTTTTTTTTTTTAATACAGTCTCACTCTACCACTCTGGGTAGAGTACTCTGGTGTCATAGCTCACGGCAACCTCAAACTCCTGGGCTCAGGCAATCCTCTTACCTCAGCCTCCCAAGCATCTGGGACTATAGGCACCTACCACAATGCCTGGCTAGTTTTATTTTCCATTTTGGGTAGAAACAGGGTGTCACTCTTGCTCAGGCTGGTCTCAAACTCCTGAACTCAAGCAATCCTCCTGCCTCAGCATCCCAGTGTGCTAAGATTGCAGGCGTGAACCACTGCCCCAGCCTACATTTATTTCTTGATAATAAAAGCCACAAAAATAATGAGCATCTATAATATGCTTGGTATTTTTTTCTCTTAATAGTAATATGAAATGTCTTTTGAGGCATATGTAATTGTCCCCATTTTGCAGATGAGAAAGCAGAGGCCGATACGCTTTAAAGTCACAAAGCTAGTAAGACACACATCCAGCTGAGATGTGGCAGCTTCCAAAGCTCGTGTCCTCGACAGGATTGCTACGCTGTGCCGCAGCCTTGTGGTCACAGACTTCGCCACCCACCACCAAGAAGCTATAAAGAAATTAACATCATCTATATTTCTTATTTGTGTCTATTTTTTATCATATTTATTTTATACACTTAGAATTTACAAGAGAAGTGTTCCTGCTAAAAGAGAAAATGTAGCCGCGGCAATAATCTACATTCACAGCTCATTGCTAATGGCATCCTGCAAATTCTAATCCAATGGGCCTTAATTGTATTATGCTGATGTCTCTCACCCTTCCACTTACACACGCTCAGTCCTGATTCTGTGTTCTAAAACCTTAAATAGGAGTTGTCACATTTACAACAGCAAGAGACACTGGCTGTGAGCGTGTTACTGACATGACATTATTCACTGAACTATATAATAGACATCTAACTAAGCCAGTTTAATAATTCATCAATATCCTACGCGGGACTTCCTAACACTAATTTCTCCAGTATTATTTAAAGGATGTTAATGGTGGCGATGGATGGCGGCATCTTCACTGGGGAACGCACGAGCAGCTAGACGCTGGCATCGATTTGTGATTCTTCTACCTCCCAGTCCAATCCTAACCAGCAGTGTGAACAAGTCTAACAGGGGGCTTGCACAATCTCCAAGACTAAAGGCTAAAAGCGCACACTGATAAATGTGCTTTCTGATCGGATACCCAGAAAAGAAAAGGCTTGGTGTCTCCATCCCGCCTCTATGTCTTTTATCAAGCCCTTTGCTTTTAATGGAAAAAAAAAAAAAATGCTCTTAGAGAATAGTCCATGTTTGGAAGTAGGGAACCACAACAAAAATGATCCTTGGCAAAGCCCATTTTTCATCTGGAGTCTTGAAAGATGGGGGCTGAGTGTGTCATGCCAAATCAACCATCAGACAATGACCCTCACTGCTGGGCCTCTCACGGGCACCCCCTCCACCCTCCTCCCTTTGCCAAAACACACAAACGCCCCTAATAAGAAAATCATGGCAACGCCTCCTTCATTATGTGCAGGCCAACATTTTTGCCTTGTGTTGCTGGGACTCAATTTATAAAATAACGGTATCAATATCTATAGGTAATTGTGTGGCTATTCAAGGAGAAATTGCATCGGATAACAGCGTATTTAATTTGGTGTATGAGTTACGTGCCATGTAAAGCAAAACTATTAAAAATGCTTAGACAGTAATTGGCAATATTTTGCACTCTGGGTAAAAAAATGCTTATCTTGCCAGAAACTAACAAGAGAGGGAAAATATTCCAAAACCTTCCAATTTCTCTCTGTGCGATGTATTCACTTTGCAGCTTAAGGACGGTTGGACAGTGAATGACACGGAAGCTTGGCAGTCAACATGAGCACGCCTTTACGCCTTGCTATGGCAGAAAGAGCCTTTTTTCATAGTGAATTTTTCATTCTAATGTAAGTGATGATTTACGTTAACTATAGGTAAAGCGTGGTTACATTTTCCTGAAGGATTGCAGGCAAGTAAAGGGTAGTACAATAAGTTGAAGCATAAAAGCTTTCTCTGTCATAATATTTATTATAATGGCATATAAAATAGCTGAAATAAATAATAGATGACTAAAGGTAAATTCATATGATAAAGAATCCTTCAGCAGACACCATTACTTTTGACTGCTCTAGTTTTTATACACAGTTGAAGACTCTTAATAAACATGCTCTGTATCTTAGGTAAGTACTGGAAACATCAAAGACGTGCTTAAGAGGCAACATACTGGACATCGGCTAATTTACTGGATAATTCTCTTCTCGATAGGAACAGTCTGGATAGTTTGAATATTTTAATACCTGGGTGCTTAATGAAACTTGTTTAGCAATGGAACTCCCACTTCGGGGAAGACACTGTTAAAAAAAAAAAATCAGTGTTGCTGCTCCTAGATTCAGAAAGAGATGCGAAGCCCAACATACAGGCTCTGGGGCCTGCTGATTATATATGATATGGTACATAAAATTATCTCTATATAACCAGTATTCTCCTCTGCTGCTGGCAGATTTCCTCTGCTTGGGAGGATTCTGCGTTCTACCTGGAGGAATTGTGAAGTTTGCAAGATCCCTGGATGTCCTAGAGGTGAGGGATGAGGGATGCAAACTATCCTAACAAGACACTGGACAGCCCAAAATGGAATAATGCTGAGGCGGCCTGGGTGTGTTTGGGGAGAGAAACTTCCGTTTACCACTAGATGACAAAAATAAAACTGTTGTATTGAAGAAAATACAAATAATTCAGAAGTGGATAATATATAAAGTGAAAATGTCCCCCAAGCCCCACTGTCCCAGGGTAAGTACAGTAAAGGTCTGATTCAAATCTTTCCACAATATATTTTCTACACATATGAAAACAGGGTGCAACTTTTACTACAACCACAATATGATAGCTCACGGGCTGGGTTACAACCTGGCTTGTTCAGTTGATACGTAACTGGATGAACCTAAATAGAGCTCCACACCCATTCTTTTTTAACCAGTGAGTTTAGCCCCTTACAGGACCGTTAGATTATTTTTTAAGAACATCCCCCCACATCCTTCACTAGCTTTGTTAACTTTTTTGCATAAATTCTTGATGCCTGACTTTACTTATCAATAAAAAAAAATAGAAATTGGAGGACTGCGCCTATAGCTCAAGGAGTTGGGCACCAGCCCCATATACCGGAGGTGGCGGGTTCAAGCCCAGCCCCGGCCAAAAACTGCAAAAAAAGAAAGAAAGAAATTGGAGAACCTCCTTGTTATTACCAATGGCACAGTATCTATGGTAAAGGTACTGCTATGGGAAGCTCAGACACTGAACAGATACCCTATAAAAGTCAGCTATTATTTTTATTGCAATTAACATTATTGTACGTTGTTTCCAGTTCGGGTTTTTCTTGGGTACTGAAAGCAACATTGTAATATATACACTTTTAATTATATAATTTTTCTCTACAGGATAAATTCCTGGAAGTAGAATCCCTAGGTCAAGAGATACCCACATTTCAAATTTTGATAGATTTCTGCTGGGTACCCTCCAAAAGGGTTATACCAATTTCCATTCCTAAGAACACCATAGGAGACCAGGAAAGAAAAGCAAAACAACCAATAATTCACATTGACATTTATAGTAAATTAAAATGTTTGGTTTCATATCCCCATCTCGAATACCTAACACAGACTGGATGGCACTGAGCAGGTTTTCAAGACAGGCTTTCGTGTAGAAAATGAATGAGGGGAGAGGTTCTGTAGGCCCCAAACCCAGAGGGTAAAATGTACAGGTCCCTGCGTGAGGGACCTGGCAACAACTCGGACTTCAACCTTACAAATGCAAAATATGGAACCTAACTGCATATGCCCTCATATCAATCTGAAATTAAAAAAAAAAAGAAAATGAATGAATGATATGCAATGTATGACCAAATACGATACAAAGTTGTAAGTAGAAATAAAAGTCTGTTGGTAGTATTGGCAACAATTTTCCATAAGCCATTTGGAAATCCAGGCATTTTTCCTGGTGCTTCAGGCTGGCTGGAGGAGGGCCTGCCTCTGGAAGGTGGCCATACTACACGTGAGGATTATACGCGCAGTATGCAGAGCGTGCACTCAACACATAATAGTGTCCTCATCCTCGGGGAGGGACCACAACAGCTGCTTTTGTGGATGAAGCTAAAGAGAGAAAATTTTCAGAGATTCCCCAGAAGCAAGGCAGGACATTCCACAGATAAACTAGAAAAGATTAAAAAATGTACTTCAGAAAGACATGAGGTTTCCTGCTTAAAATGGTATCTGCCTAGCAGCCTCTCAGAGGTTCCCCCCCCAAACATCCATAAAGACAGAGAAGGTGAGAACCCAATACACACACAAGTCACAGTCAAGTTATAGCCAAATTTAAGACATCATTTAAATTCACTACAGGATCAAATGAATTAAACTTGAGAAAGAACTGGAGAAGACACTCCAATAACAGTAACAAGGGGAATTTGTTTTCTGGGAGGAAGGCTTTCACTGACCCGTTAAATCATGTGTGGTCTGCTTTGCTGATATGAATGCAGAGACAATGGATAATGTTAACTTTGTAAGAAAAAAACACAGATGTGTACGAGTATGTTAAAATGTCAAGAATAACTGAAAACAAGCCAGCAAGCAAGTAAGAGAAAGGAAGAAAGAAAGAACAAACAAAAAGAGAGAGAAAGAAACATTAACTTCCGCATCACCAGCCAGAAGAGGGGGGAATGACAGATGGAGTGCCTGATGAAAAGAAACTCCATCAATACACACACAAAAAAAATCCACAAAAAATTACAAATAATAAAAAAAAAACTAGGTAAAGAAGAAACAAAGACTGAAATACACAAATTAGTACAAATATATTAGTAATTACAAGAAATATAAATGAACTTACATTCACACATTAGAGACAGAGATCAGGCTGGGTGCGGTGGCTCACTCCTGTAATACCAGCACGTATCACCAGCACATGGGAGGCCGAGGTGCGTGGACTGCCTGAGCTCACAGGTTCAAGACCAGCCTTAGCCAGAGTGAGATCTCATCTCTAAAACTAGCCAGGCTTTATGGCGGGCACCTGTAGTCCCAGCTACTTGGGAAACTGAGACAAGAGAATCACTTAAGCCCAGGAGTTTGAGGTTGCTGTGAGCTGTGATGCCATGGCACTCTACCAAGAGCAACAAAGTGAGACTCTGTGTTAAAAAAAAAAAAAAGGAATGACAGAAATGAACAATTTTAAAATGAGCTCTGTGTTGCACAAAAGGAGACACCGCAGAGAGAAAGGAATCGTTGTCCCTCGGAATTGTTCTCTCCTTTCCACAGTATGGGAAAAGAGGTGAAAGATTAGAGTTGTTTCGTGACCTACATTGAATTGAGACGAAACATTTAGGTTTCTATGAGTGGTCTTTGAGCAGGAGAGTATGCAACTCCCGGGCTGTTCCTCAGATGAACTGGATGGCCCGTTCTTTCTTTCTCCTTCCATGAGATGAGTGTAAGTTATGATAAGTTCCTAGTGGGCAGTAAAGCCACTACGGTATAAAGCCCGGATTCCTCATTCATCCAACAGACAAGAGCCCCCTGTTGACCAGAGGCACCCACAAAGACCTGTGTCATACATGGAAAGACACTTGGTCAAACCATTCTCTGCCATAATGTGAAAAGTAGACCCAGTACCTCCTGAACCCCAAGTTCTAGGAAAGAGCCAAAACGTCAGCGTGTCAGGGGAGTTCTGTGCTGTGCTTTTACCAGGATATGACAAGAGGGAGATGTGTTCTGGGAAGAAGAACCATCCAGTTCGTAAGCAGAAAGGAAAACTGAGACATTACAGAGGTGAAAGAGCCAATTGAGTCAGGAGCCCAAATAGCAGAAAATAAGCCTGCAAGAATCTTTGCGAGACAATAGCCCATTACAACTTGTAAGTTAATTCAAATAATTCAACCCGGTAACATACATCAGATTAATGATGCTACTTTTCAACCCAAGCCCATTATTCCAGATAGCCTCATGGTAGTTGCCACTGAGTGGAGGGACTGAGGGCGAGAGGGAGGCATGATGACAACAAATTAGAAAAATAAAGCAACTTGAGAGTCCTGTCTAGACATTGCTGTGACTACCACACACGAACTAACTAGAAACAAACGGATTCAAATAATCCAGTAAGATGATTAAAGAATTATATTGGAAAATAAAAATCAATCTGAACTTATAAGCCTTAAAAGCTGTTAAAAATGAGAAACCCTCAACTATGCACCAGCTGTGATAGCCGTCAGAGGCCTTATGGAGAATTCGCTGTTCTGGATTCAGCTCAGATGGGATCATGGAGGACGGCAGACAGCGTGGTTCCCTGTAGAGAGCTGAGACCTAGGTAAAAAATGTTATCTGGGACAGGTACAGTGGTTCATTGCCTGTAATCCTTGCACTCTGGGAGACTGAGGCGGTGGATTGGTTGAGCTCAGGAGTTTGAGACCACCCTGAACAAGAGCCAGACTCCCATCCCTACTAAAAAGAGAAACATTAGCTGGGCATTGTGGTAGGTGCCTGTAGTCCCAGCTACTTGGGAGGCTGAGGCAAGAGGATTGCTTAAGCCCAAGAATTTGAGGCTTCTGTGAGCTTTGATGCCATGGCACTCCTCCCAGGGTGACAAAGTGAGACTCCATGTTGAAAAAAAAAAAAGAAGAAAGTTATCTTACTGCCAGGATCCTACTACTGATTGCCAGGGAGTCTGTACTTCCCACCCTTGCCTTTTGAAAGTGGAAGTTTTGCTGTTCATGTTCCGCCTCTCCTCCACCTCCACTGTGCAAGACAGCGGTAGGAGTTTGAGGCATGGACAAATGGCCCTTTACAAAGTCATAGGACCAAAATGAACTATACCTGATCATGAAGGAGACCCTAGACTGACTTAGCCCAGAATGACGTACTAAGTGGGACTATAAGACTCTGTGCCTTTGGGAGAAGGGTGAATGTGTAGTCTCTGTGGTAAGAAGAGCGCAAAAGGAATCTGGTGTCGAGATGTGAAGACTGTAGCAGAAACCACAGCAATTCCCTAAATCCCTGTGTGCTGTTTTGCCATGGCACTCAGATTCATTGCCCAGTCTCCTTCACAATGAGGCACAGCCATGAGACCTGGAGCCCGCCTGTGGAATGTAAATGTTACGTGACACACACTCCTTCAAGGCCTCGCCCATAAAACCCTGACACAAGTAACACTCCACTGTCTCCCCTACTTCCAGCCTCTTGGGAGATAAATAAGCACAGTTACCAAAGATAGAAATAAATTAACATTGTGTTAAGCTATTGAAACGTTGCGAAGTATTTGTCCTAGCAGTTCTCACTGCCTACCTAACACACACGAATAAAACAAAGAAATACTGAAAGGTTAAAAAACAAAGGGTGAGAGAAAAAAATACGAGGGAATCCGAAAACACAGGATAAGCTAGTGTACTGATGTTACATAAATAAAAATAAAATTTTAGGCAGAAAAAAAAACAACCTCAAAACATGAAAAGTAAAACCCAAAACGCTATAGATAAAGAAGGACACTGCATGATGGGAGAAACAATTACTCAACAATATATAACAACAATGAATTTGCATGCACCAAACAATATAGCTTTAAACAAAAATAAAAAGATGAATTTACAATCTTAGAGTTTAAACATTATATTAGAAACAAGTAGATAAAGCAGACAAAATAGAATATTTAGACCAAATGATATAGAAACTTCTTCTAAAAAGGCTACAGATCCCTACACATAAAACTACATATTCATTTCAATCACACAGTCTTGAAATTAACCATGAGCCAGAGCACAAAGGTGATTTCAAAATATTCCAAACACTTGCCATTATAGACATCTTCTTTTATTTTTACTATATGCAGTTCAAGTAGAAATTAAAAATAAAAGATTTTCATTTAAAAAATGGAAAAGTTATATCCATTTGTACAGAGTTCATAACTTGGAATTGGTTGCAAAAAAAAAATCTTGAAGTATAAAGGTGTCACATTCAACTAAAACCTGCAAAACCATGGTACTAAAGCTGGGGAACTGTGTCTATCACCTGAATGGTTTAGATACATAGGGAAAAACGCCCACATATATAAAGGCTAATTAAAGGATGAATAACAGCCAATAAAGTAAGTGAGAGCAATACCAGGAGATGAAGAAAAAGACAAAAACTGTGAAGCATTGTACTGAAGTCTCAGAGAACGGGCTGAGCTCTAAACATTATCTAACTCAAGAAACAAGTTAGTGTTTAGAAATGTTGGCTTTTTTTTTTTTTTTTCCTTTTTGAGACAGAGTCTCACTACGCCACCCTGGGTAGAGTGCTGGAGTGTCACAGCTCACAGCAATCTCAAACTTTTGGGCTTAAGCGATTCTCTTGCCTCAGCCTCCCACCTAGCTAGGACAACAGGTGCCCGCCACAGCGCCCAACTATGAAATGTTGGCCATCTTGGGCATTACATGCATCTCAATGAAACAGAAGTATAAAACAAAAAGGAACAAAAAAGAATAGGTGGAAGAAAACTTTAAAGGTGTTGGTTAAAAAAGGACCACCACAAATTAAAAAAAAAAAAATTAAGCCACGAGAGAGGAATTAAAACCCTCACTGAGGCTAGTAAATCACAGAATCTACCCCAAAGAAAATAATGAAATCACAAGGAAGAGAAACTTCATTATTTCTCCCAAAATATTCAGAAAGGACATAAAAGATGCATAAAGTAAGATAAAAAATAAAGAGGAAAGACCCAACAACTGTATCCCAAGAACCTCAGTATACTTTAAAAAAGAGACCAGAATTGGCACTGAAACATTAAAATGATATAACATAAAAAATGAAGCATTGTAGAGGCAGCTGAAATCTCCAGCACACCCCCTCTTCTCGTCTTCCCCTCTTTGTCTCTTCCCCAAAGTAAACACTGTTTTAAACTTGATGTTCAGGCACGTAATAAGAACATTAATGACAATGGCCAAATATTACAAAGCATTTACAATGTACTGGGCTCTGGTCTAAGCACCTTCACACATGAATTCACTTAATGCACTCAGGAGCTCTATGAGGCGGCGGGTAGTCCTATCACTGTGTTTTCTGTGGAGGGAACCAGGCACAAAGAGAGTAAGTGCCTCCCCAAGACACGGCAAAGAGGTCTGGTAGCGTGATTCCTCCTGCTTTGTTTTTATTTTTGAGTAATGTCTTGGCTATTCGAGGTATTTTCTGATTCCATATAAAACGAAGAATTATTTTTTCAAGATCTTTAAAGTATGACAGTGGAGCTTTAATGGGGATTGCGTTGAAATTATATATTGCTTTGGGTAGTATGGACATTTTAACAATGTTGATTCTTCCCAGCCATGAGCATGGTATGTTTTTCCATTTGTTAATATTCTCAGCTATCTTTTTTCTTAGAGTTTCATAGTTCTCTTTATATAGATCTTTCACATCCTTTGTTAGATAAACTCCCAAGTATTTCATCTTCTTTGGCACTACTGTGAATGGGATAGAGTCCTTAATTGTTTTTCAACTTGACTATTGTTGGTATATATAAAGGCTACCGATTTATGAATGTTGATTTTGTAACCTGAGACACTGCTGTATTCCTTAATCACTTCTAAGAGTTTTGTAGTAGAGTCCCTAGTATTTTCCAGATATACAATCATATCATCTGCGAAGAGCGTAAGTTTGATCTCTTCTGACCCTATGTGGATACCCTTGATCGCCTTTTCTTCCCTAATTGCGGTGGCTAAAACTTCCATTACAACATTAAAGAGCAATGGAGACAATGGGCAGCCTTGTCTGGTTCCAGATCTAAGTGGAAATGATTCCAATTTAACTCCATTCAATATGTCGATAGTGATCAAAACAGCATGGTACTGGCACAAAAACAGAGAAGTAGATGTCTGGAACAGAATAGAGAACCAAGAGATGAATCCAGCTACTTACCGTTATTTAATCTTTGACAAGCCAATTAAAAACATTCAGTGGGGAAAAGATTCCCTATTTAACAAATGGTGCTGGGTGAACTGGCTGGCAACCTGTAGAAGACTGAAACTGGACCCACACCTCTCACCATTAACTAAGATAGACTCTCACTGGATTAAAGATTTAAACCTAAGACATGAAACTATAAAAATACTAGGAGAAAGTGTAGGGGAAACCCTTGAAGAAATTGGGTTGGGCGAGTTTTTTATGAGAAGGATCCCCCGGGCAATTGAAGCTGCTTCAAAAATACACTATTGGGACTTGATCAAACTAAAAAGCTTCTGCACAGCCAAGAACACAGTAAGTAAAGCAGGCAAACAGCCCTCAGAATGGGAGAAGATATTTGCAGGTTATGTCTCCGACAAAGGTTTGATAACCAGAATCCACAGAGAACTCAAACGCATTAGCAAGAAAAGAACAAGGGATCCCATCGCAGGCTGGGCAAGGGATTTGAAGAGAAACTTCTCTGAAGAAGACAGGCGCGTGGCCTTCAGACATATGAAAAAATGCTCATCATCTTTAATCATCAGAGAAATGCAAATCAAAACTACTTTGAGATATCATCTAACTCCAGTGAGACTAGCCTGTATCACAAAATCCCAAGACCAGAGATGTTGGCGTGGATGTGGAGAAAAGGGAACACTTTTGCACTGCTGGTGGGAATGCAAATTAATACATTCCTTTTTGAAAGAGATATGGAGAACACTTAGAGATCTAAAAATAGATCTGCCATTCAATCCTGTAATCCCCCTACTGGGCATATACCCAGAAGACCAAAAATCACACCATAAAAAAGATATTTGTATCAGAATATTTATTGCAGCCCTATTCATAATTGCTAAGTCATGGAAAAAGCCCAAGTGCCCATCGATCCACTAATGGATCAATAAATTGTGGTATGTGTACATCATGGAATATTACGCAGCCTTAAAGAAAGATGGAGACTTTACCTCTTTCATGTTTACATGGATGGAGCTGGAACATATTCTTCTTAGTAAAGTGTCTCAAGAATGGAAGAAAAAGTACCCAATGTACTCACCCTTATTATGAAACTAATGTAGGACCTTCACATGAAAGCTATAACCCAGTTATAACCTAAGAATAGGGAGAAAGGGGAAAGGGAGGGGAGGGAGGGGGATTAATGGGATTACACCTGCGGTGCATCTTACAAGGGTATATGTGAATCCTAGTAAATGTGGAATGTAAAGGTCTTAGCAAAATAACTAAGAAAATGCTACAAAAGCTATGTTAACTAATGTGATGAAAATGTGTCAAACGATCTATGAACCAAGTGTATGGTGCCCCACGATCATACTAATGTACACAGCTATGGTTTAATAAAAATTAAAAAAAAAAAAAAAAAAGACACGGCAAAGACAGTGATTTCTGGAGCTAGGATATGAGCCTCGGTTGTCTGGTTTCCTGAGTCCATGCCTGGAGCTGTTGCCCCGCGCTGCGTCTATAATTCCCACAATAAAGGCTGTCGATATCATCATACATTTGTATCTAAAGTTGTTTTTGGATTTGTTACTAGTAGAGTTTGCATTCTCTTGCAATTAAATTTATAAAACATCATAAAGGCTGTTGATATACTATACCACTGTATCCGTAAGTAATATATTGGTTTGGTTTTTAGCTTGGATTTCTGATTTTGTTTATTAATCCTCCCTGAGAGAAAGACATTTCTAGAGAAATCAGCCCCATAATAGGATGAATAACAGTAGATGATGAAAACTTTCCAGACATGAACGAGAAATCAGTCCAGTCCCCCAGCTGGCGCATGCTGTGTGGCCAACTCAGGCCGGCAAGCCGCCCTCTCCTCCAGAGTCTGTTCTTCCTGCTGATACTTTTTCTCCACCAGTTCTTGTATGTCATGTCCTTATTAAATTCTTTGTTTTGATTCATTTCTTTGTAATCATAATAGAATGAGTCCTCCAGAAAGTTTGGTAAGCAAGCATTTCATGAGCCCTCTCATGTTTTCCCTGTTGCTTCCTATTTAAAAAATCCATTTGAGTAAGGGATCCCTGAGATTGTCTGTTTTACTGCCACGTATGTCCCCATCTTTTGGAACTTACTGGGACAGACAATGCCTCTGACACACATCACCCTGCGAACTGCTTGGAACAGTATGATGCACACAGCAAGGCCCGAGCAAATATTAGCTGTTAAATTTCCGATTTTCCACGCTAATGTGTTTTCCTGTAATGGGCAAGTATGTCACGGATTGGATTAGAAAATAAACTACTTACAAAAGAAGTGAGAAGAAGGGAGGGACAAGGAAAACAGGAAAGAGAGAAAGAGACTGAGAAATGTAGAGGAAGAAAAAGAAAGACTCAGATGGGCCTGTCGAGTTTCCACACTTGAAGTCCAAACAGGAGCTGGAAGGGGAGTCTGCGGCCACCACTCCAGGGCAGACTCGGAGCAGAAGGTGGGTATCCCGCCATCTTGGCGCGCGCTGCATGGAGCAGTAGGTGGGTATCCCGCCATCTTGGCGCGCGCTGCATGGAGCAGTAGGTGGGTATCCCGCCATCTTGGCGCGCGCTGCATGGAGCAGTAGGTGGGTATCCCGCCATCTTGGCGCGCGCTGCATGGAGCAGTAGGTGGGTATCCCGCCATCTTGGCGCGCGCTGCATGGAGCAGTAGGTGGGTATCCCGCCATCTTGGCGCGCGCTGCATGGAGCAGTAGGTGGGTATCCCGCCATCTTGGCGCGCGCTGCATGGAGCAGTAGGTGGGTATCCCGCCATCTTGGCGCGCGCTGCATGGAGCAGTAGGTGGGTATCCCACCATCTTGGTGCACGCGTGCAGCGTGCAGGGTCTGGGCATCACACACGGCCCTGTGTGCATCGGGCTGGCTCTGCAGTCTTCTCTCTTACAGCCAAATTGGATGACTGAATCACGTTGGGCAATTTTGTTAAAAGCCAGGTCATAGATAGCACGTGCCCCAAAGAACATCACAGACAGCATTAGAGTGGGCAGGGGAAGCACAGCGGACACCAGCTTATAAATGTCCATTAGAAGCCACTTTGGAATGACATGTACAAAAAAGCAGCCTGGCCTCGGCGCACACTCTCCTTGCTTCTTCAATATTTATGAACAGCGCCTTCCATTTCTACCTTGGCTTGACAAGACAGACGCTCTGCTTTGGCTGCTTTTGGCATGACAGGGTACCAACCGAAGAGAGGGACCCTGGTGTATACATTTGGCACAACAGGAAAACTAAAGAACAGCATGGACTCCACAAGGTTGTACTTCTTTCT
The DNA here is from genome assembly GCF_027406575.1 of Nycticebus coucang. NCBI lineage: Eukaryota > Metazoa > Chordata > Mammalia > Primates > Lorisidae > Nycticebus > Nycticebus coucang. The sequence continues at coordinate 175,512,063 of NC_069781.1, read as the reverse complement.
GGGGGGGAGGGGGAGGGAGGGGGAGACAGAGAAAAAGAGACAGGGAAAGGGGAGAAGAGAGGAAGGGAAGAAAGGAAGGAGGGAAGAGAGGGAGGGAAGAGAGGGAGGGAAGAGAGGGTGGGGAGAGAGGGTGGGGAGAGATAGGGAGGGGGGAGATGGGGGAAGATGGGGGAGGGGGGAAGATGGGGGAGGGGGAAGGGGGAGGGGGAGAGAAGAGAGGGAAGGGAAGGGGAAGGAGAGGAAGAGAGGAAAAAAGAAAGACAGCTGAACATCTGGCTCATGAAATTAGGCCCCTCTAACTAACACTTTCCACGTCAGGGACTGAGCCAAGGTAAACACACAGATGATGATGGAAGGTGCTCTGGACCCTCCCCCACCAAGTTCCTCCTGGCCAGGTGCTGGGCCGGCCACATGGCATAGTCACTGATTTCTTCCTTCATCTCAGGGCCTTTAAGAAGCAGGTATTAGCATCTTCATCTGATGAGCAAGGAAACGGAAAGTAAGTACCATGAGGTTATAAATCAGATGGAAGAAGAATTTGAACCGCAATGTAACTGACCCCGAAGTGGAGCCCGCAGCTCCCCCAGAGTACACGTCAAATGCTGTGACTCTGACAGAGAGGAGGGAAGGCTGGGACCATGAGAATCCTTGCAAATGAAGAAATTCCAAGTACCTCGTCAGAATGGGATAAGGAGGGGAAAAAAAAAATCAGGGAGAGGCAGAAAAGACAACACGTGTAGGAAAAAGCACAGAAAAACCGCCCCGTCCCCTGCTCTCCCCAGATCCATAACACGTGCCACGCCATTCCCTAGAAGTGAAGACATACACAGGGAAGCACATTAATCCTGCAAACACTAACAGATGCTGGCAGGGATTTAGACTGGAATGTATTTACAAAGTGACAAATTATGTTCTGTGTTATGGAGAGAGAGGAGGAGCCCACAAACCGGCTGATAAATGTCAGGTGCAGTCACGACAAACGGTTTATTTTTATTATACTGTAACCACAAATGTGTGTGTGTGTTTTTTTTCTTTCTTTCTTTTTTTTTTCCTTTCAGAGTCCCAAAGATTTATTTGTTGCAGGGAAAAAACAAGATTATATATGACACAAAGTAATAACTGTAAGATCAGATACTCCGGGCACCCTGCCCTACTGGAGAGCAACTTTCTGGCTCAACAGTGCTACTAAAAATGCTGCCTTCTCCAAAGCACAGTAAATGGTTAATAAATCAGAACTGATACAATGCCTTGTAATTAGATACAGTCCTAGTTCAGAGACTAACCAATTGACAGACAATATCCAATTCCCCCTTTAGTGGCTATCAGGAGGGTAGAGGAACTATTAAAATAAATTTAATGGCTGTGACAGGTAAGAAAATATACCAGAAGCTAAAATGTAATCAGTATATCCAAACTCAAAATAAAATTATAGTCTTTGCTGCAGACAGGGGCCCCAGAAAGGAAGCTCATGGGAGGAGAGCGACATCCTCAGGCCAAGAAGGGCAAGGTCACGAGTTCTAAAGGAATGTTCAACCTTGAAAACAAGATTGAGAGGGGGATTTGGCCCAGGGCCAGGAGAAAATGTAAGCATTTATTATTGAAAAACTGTTTGGAGAATTCCTTCCAGCCACGTGGTCAGCGGGATGTCGATGGGAGTGACAGGTGTCCTTAGGAAATCATCTCAGCAAGATGGCAGAAGGGAGGGCCTTGGCTTCTCAGCCAGACTCTACCACTAACTCCTGTGTGACCCTGGGCACCACCCTGTTCTCCCATCTCCATTCCCAGGTCCTTGGATCTCATAGTGGTGCTAAGAGCTCTCGCTGAGCCTAATTCCTTATTTCTAACAGCTTCAGGAATGGCAAGCACGAGGGTGACAGGAAGAAAATGAACAGTGGGGGGTCAAGTGTATTCAGTGTCAAGGGGGAACGTTTTACCTTCTGGGGTCCACAGGTGCCGACTTCTCAGGACATCATTACAAGTTAAAGCTCCCACACGGTCACAAACCGAGACTTTTGTGGCAAGAGTACATGAATACATTTAAAGCCACATGTACTCACTATGCAACGGGAACTAACTGAAGAGCCAAGAGTGAAATAAAGCTCGAGCAAGGGGGGCGGGGGCCAGAGGGGCAGAACAAAAACCTACCTACGGGATGCAAGGAACACTATTTGCATCTACGTCCTCAAATCAAGCATCACAGAACAGATCCAGGTAAACAAAGACATCTGCATGTTCTTAATATTTCGACTCTGACTCCATTACTTCCTTTACGCATTTGACCCTAAGAACACTGGAGCCACACTTTCTCCATCCTTTGAAACGGAAACATGAAGAATATCTTCCCCATGCTAACATTTTGGGAGGACTGGGTAAGATGATGCTTATAGCATGGACGGTCCAGCACCGTGTCTGTTATTTTCAGGCAGATGCTGCTTCCTGGAAAACTTCCAGGCTCCTTTCAATCCTAAAAGAAATGAATGCCTTTCCCGCAAGCACCAGGACAGTTTTTCTCTATCTTTTCTCATGTCACCATGGCTGCCCCAACGTGCCTCTTCTCTTGTCATTTCTACAGGTGAGAAGGCCGAGGCACAGTTGGGTACCTGCATGGCCCCGTGAATTCCCTCCCATTCCTGAGGCTAGCGCATCCCGCGTGTCACATCTCCAACGGTCCATGGTCAATGGTCACTACCCTATGACACTGGGAAGTAAAAATTTGGGAACGAGGAGGAATGTAGTGGAGGAGAAAAATTATTCAATTACAATGGCTGTCCCTCATAGAAGCCAGCCGGAAGCAGCTCCTCATAGCTCAGGCTTGAACGACTTGAGCCCCAGAATAAATAATGAGATTACTGGACAATAAGAGATGGAATAAAATAAACACCTATGGATTCATACTAAGAAATAAAATAATTAAATCATAAATAGATGGAGGAGAAGGGATAGATCCTCCTTTGGAAGAATTCTGAACTGATAAACATGGAAAGAGTAGGGAAAATAGGAAACCACCCTTAGAAAGACACTATTGTAACAACTGGTGCAGGCGAGGCCACTGGTGACTGTTCAGAGTCAGATCCTGTGAGTGTTTAAGGAGAAAGGGGGTGTGGACATACTCTCAAAGCATCTCCCCTCAGACAAGTACAAATTACAAAGGAAAGACTAGTGACATTATGTTGGAGAAACTCACAGACATCAGTGTGACCCAGTGATCGAGGTGAAGGTCACAGGGGCTCGACACAGCAATGTCAAGTTCTACCCAACAGGACACACTGAAGACACATGTTACTTCCATGATGTTCTCCCCACCCCCCCCCCAAAAAAAAATCCACACTCAATCTAATCATGAGAAAAAAGCAGCCAAACCCACAAAAAAACCATCAAAAACTGAAGACAAGCAAGGTGACACAAAACTCCAGTATAATCTTACTGCAGTTAGATGATATCTCAAAGTAGTTTTGATTTGCATTTCTCTGATGATTAAAGATGATGAGCACTTTTTCATATGTCTGTAGGCCGTGCGCCTGTCTTCTTCAGAGAAGTTTCTCTTCAAGTCCCTTGCCCAGCTTGCAATAGGATCACTTGTTCTTTTCTTGCTTATACGTTTGTTTAAGTTCTCTGTGGATTCTGGCAACAGTAACAACAATGCCAGCAACATTGGTAAGTGCAACATCCATCCCCATAAAGCTGCATTGAGTGTTAAGTGTAACACAGAACAAACTGTCCATAAACCTGTCCCAGGCCATATTCTGATTATGCTCAATTATATCCCCAGAATCAAGGTCATGGTAACATCACAGAAAGGAAGCTTCAAGGAAGTTACAGATTGGAGGGAGGAAGCCCTCCTCCCATACACACTAATTTAATGAACCAAGATACAGACATTCCTAGGAAGAGATGTGAGACGGCTCCACGGGGACACCTCTGCCCTCTGCAGTTGTGAGCGTACACGCCTGTGCTGCAGAAGGAGACAAGTATCGTGGACTTCCCAAAGTGAGTGCTCAGCAGGGTCCAGCATTCTGTCCACACCAGTGGCTCCCACGCTGGCACTGCAGCACCACGTAAAGAACCCAACTAGCAAGCCATGAGTTGCCCTTCACATGGACGATTGTCCAACATCAGGGACTTCTGTGCCATGATTGAAACTAGGAGCCAGTGAGGCTTTAGGAAACCAGAGTCTATGCCTAGGATCCCTGGCCATGACCCCTACCTGAGCCTTCCAAAAACCTGCCCTTATCTCCCTATGTGACACACACACCCACACATACATGTCCATATATGTATTTTTGCACACACGAATAATACATGAACAGGGAAAAGCAGTTTCCTAATAGCCGTTGCAGAGTGACTGCCATATAGGGGCTTCCCACATACCAACCTCTTGACTTTTGAATATACACAGAATTTCCGTAATATTGTTTCTTTCTTTTAAGACAGGCCACACAGAAGAACAGAAAAACATGAAAAACAATAAAGACATAAAATTAGTTTAACAGAATGAAGAGAGACTAGACCAGCAATGCAAAAAAAATAAAGCTTAAAATAGCTGACAAGGTTTTAAGAACATTGGTACACAGAGTCCAAAGACAAAATCCAAATACTCATCGATAAAGATATCACAATAAGCAATTCAGAAAGATGAAGGAGAAAATGCAATAGAAAGCAAAAGAAAAAAGTGTTTGCTGGGTATTTCTAAGCAAATGAAAAATAATGGTCTCTTCAAAAATGGAAATGTTTTCCCGTTGTAATTGCTGGTTTATACAGTTTTTCAATACATCATCAAAAACCAGCCTCACAATTAAGCGGCAGTAATGAGCGATTAACAGGCTTCATAGCCATTAATGAAATAAAGTGCCTGAATCCCTCCGGAAAGTTGCTCAGCAATATGAGCAAAGTCTAAGCGAAGTCTAAGTCACATCCCTATGCACCTGACCAAAAAAAGAAAAAAAATTATTTAAAAAACCCCCTCCGTGGACACACTCTTTTCTCCCTATGTCAAGCAAAAAAAGATCAATCCCTTTATTTCTGGCAGGGCCTGGGAGGATGGAGGGGGTGCTAGGATGGGCACCAGCAAACGTTTCCAAACAGATGTTTACAAACAGAAGGTAACGGATAAAACCCAAACGCAACGCGGCATTGTCTTCCCTGATTCACAGATGAACCCGCTGCAACTACTGCAAAGAGCCTTTCTGGAGCACAGCCAGGATTTAAAAGGTGCAAACAAGCTGCCTAATACCCTTGCGTAGACTGAATTCTTCTGAAGAAAATAAAGTTTATTGTCTGGAAAGAGAGAAAGCAGGAGGAAAGCGCTAAAGCGATGGAGGTGAACAATTAGGCAGATGTTCACTTAAGGAAATAAAGAGAACAGAAGAAGCCGGCGCTGAGGAATTTTATGAGAATCCTGACAACCGCGCGCCCTGTCAAGGGCGAGGGTAAAGGGGACGCCCAGGAAGCCCCGTCTGTGCAGCTCAGCGCTAACTGCAGACCTCCGGAGGAGCCCCCCAGCAGGAGAGGCTGCTCATTTTAATAAGTTCCTGAGTTCTCCCCAAACCTGAGGCACAGACTCTAATTCTGGGGGACAGAGAGCTGCATTTCTTTCCTTAATAACATTCCCCCAAATAAAGGCAAATCATTATTAATTAAATGTCCCCACATCTTCGTCTACCAGTGAATGCTCTCTGTTTTTAGATCTACCAAGAATAAAGTTAAGAACCTTAGAAAGACTCTGAGTTGCTAATCCTGCCCCAACTGGCAGGAGCAGGAAGGACAGAAATGTGACAATTGACTAGCACGTAGGAGTCATCCCTGCCACGTGGATTCAAGTCATCAACAGACTGGGTGAGTTGACTGCATCTCTCCTTGAACCCCCAAGGAGGGGCCTGGGCCCCCATGAGGCTGGCAGAGAACGCTCCAGCCAAGCAGTAGCATCTGCTCATAAACTTCCAGCCAGTATTTCTGGACAGCGCGTCACCATCAATTTATCTGATTTTCTCCCCCTCTTAACATCCTCACCTGTGTCTTTTTCTCTTGTGTATTGCACTTGTGTCCACACACAAGCAATCTGAAATACTCTTTGCAAAGCAGTAACAGACGGTTACTAAGGTTAGGAGGCATGATGAAAGGGTAACAGACCTTATTTTATTCTTCCCTCACCCAAGAATTTAGTCAGATTGTGTCACTATTTTACAAAAGCAGAAACAGGAATAAACCACCCATTCTAGTTAACTTCTGTGACTGTTTTTCAATTAAGTGACAGAAGTATATCTTTAAAAAAACTTTAAGGGGGTGGTGCCTGTGGCTCAAAGGCAGGGGTCCTCAAACTATGGCCCACGGGCACATGTGGCCTGCTGAAGACATTTATCTGGCCCGCCGGGTGTTTTTGCCACAGCTGCCTGTCCTGCTTAGCAGCCCACTTGTTCGGGGCCGCAGTGCGCATGTGTGGAATGTGCACCAACTCTCCGACTCCCCTCCTTCTCTCTGTCTCTCGACTCCTCCTTTTAGTCTCTGGTGTAATCAGAGGAGTCACCAGGTTGTCTATGCAGAGTCTACTGCTGCCAAAGGACCGAGGTAAGAACAAGTTAGGGTTTTTTTTTTTTTTTTTTTTTTTATTGAAGTTAGGAGGTCTATTTTTTTTTTTTTTAATTTTGTAGTTAGTAGGGCCTTTTTTTGCAGTTAAGGGGGACATTTTTTCCTGAAGTTAGGAGGTCCTTTTTTTGCAGATGGGGGCACCTTTTTCTGAAGTTAGAAGAGTTTTTTTTTTTTAGAAGTTAGGAGAGCTTTGTTTTTAAGTTGGTTAGTTGGTTGGGGGTGGTTTCTAGGGGGGTTACATCACAGTGATAAAGCAAATAGTCAGCGCTCAGTGCTAATGCAACGGTCAGAGCTCAGAGGTATTGCAAATAGTCAGTGCTCAGTGTTATCACAAATGGTCAGTGCTCAGTGTTATCATAAATGGTCAGCGGTCAGTGTTAATACAAATGGTCAGCGCTCAGTGTTAATACAAATGGTCAGTGCTCAGTGTTATCACAAATGGTCAGCGGTCAGTGTTAATACAAATGGTCAGCGCTCAGTGTTATAGCATGGGGGCTCCAAACTGGTAATCTGCCTAGGACCCATGGAAACTTAATCCGGCTCTGCAGACAGCCAAGGAGTAGGAAACCCAATTTAATTAACAGTAAGTGCATTTATATTCTGATTGCTATTCAGTTGTGTATGATGTTGTATGTTGTGTGCTGTGTAAACCCCGGTTCACACTGTTGCGATCTCTGAGCAGTGGCGAGTTCAGCCATATGCTTGTATGGCTGAACTTGCATTAGATTGGGAAGAAAAAAGGCATATGTGCCTTCTTTTTTCCTGCATTGGAATCTGATCGCATGGGTCTTCTCACCCATGCGATCAGATTCACAGATCACAGATTCACAGATCATCTGTGAGTCCACAGATCACAGTGAGGTTCTCACAGGGTAGTGTGAACTGGAAAGGTGGTGGAGGAACTGGCTCTGTAATCGTGCCTGTTCCCGCACCGCACCAGTGTGAGCCTGAGGTAAAAGTGGAGTTCCACCATACGGGCACTGGTGAGGCTGAAATGATGTGGACTGGCAAGGTTGCATTGATGGGCACTGGTCAGACTGCATTGATGGGCAGTGCAGTCTATATGTCTCTGTGTGGGCAAAGTTATTGCTGGTGTTTTGCTTTTGGAGCTATATACATATATATATATATATTGGTATTTTACTAATAGCAATTTGGAATCCCTAGGAAACAATGATATCAAGAAAGAGAAAAAATTGACTCGGAGTGTAGGATAGTCAAAGAACAGTGGACTTATGATTACTTTTTCATGCAGTACAAGGAAAGAGCTGTGTGTTTGATATGCCAGAATATAGTGTCTGTGTTCAAAGAATACAATTTGCATTGACACTCAAACTCAACATAAAGATAAAAATGATTGGTCGGAGAAGTGAGAAAAAATAAAATATTAAAACTGAAATATACATTGACAACTCAACAAAATACTTTTGTGAAGCAAAAAGAGCTAAATACTTCATCACTGTGAGCAAGTTTTCAAGTTGCCAAGCTAATAGCATGTACTGCCAGACCATTTGTGGAGGAAGAATTTGTTAAAGAATGCCTTCTTTCTGTTGCCAAAGAGATGTGTCCAGAGAAAGCCGATTTATTTAGCACAGTGAGTCTTTCAGGACCCTCAATTACATGAAAGATTGAAGAAATGGGAGACAATTTGAATCAGCATTTGCAAAACTCTGCAAAAAACTTTCCTATTTTTCCTTGGCAGTCGACGAAAGTAATGATGTTCGTCATTCTGCACAACTTCTAACTTTTATTTGTGGGACGAATGACTATTTCAAAGTCACGGAAGAGCTTGCTGCACTGCAGAGCATCAAAGGAACAACTACAGGAGAGGATTTTTATGAAAAGTTTTGCCAAACTGAATACTTTGGAGCTGGACTGGGCAAAACTAGCCAGTGTGACAATTGATGGTGCTCCTAGCATGGTGGGGTCTAAGAAAGGAGTAATTGCTCGCATTAACCAAGAGATGGACAAACATAACCATTCTCATCCAATAGCCATACACTGCCTCATCCACCAACAAGCGCTGTGTAGTAAATCACTGAAGTGGGACTCTGTTATGAAAACGGTGGTATCTTGTGTTAACTTCATTAGAGCTAATGCACTAAACCACAGACAATTTCAGCAATTTCTGTCTGAGCTAAATGTTGCCTGTGAAGATGTTCCATACCACACAGAAGTCCATTGGTTGAGTCGAGGGACAGTTTTGAAACATTTGTATGACTTACTTCCACAGATTACAGCTTTCCTGCTTTCAAAAAACAAAGAAGTACCAGAGCTCAATGATGCAGAATGGAAACGGCACCTTGCCTTTCTGACAGATGTAACAGAGCTACTCAACAGTTTCAATGTGCAACTTCAAGGAAAGGGGAAGCTCATCTGTGATATGCAATCACATGTGAAAGCATTTGAAGTAAAATTAGGCCTCCTCATCAAACAAGTGAAAGAGGAAAATTTCTGCCATCTCCCCACAACTCAAAATCTGTTAGTGGAAAATCCTTTGGTTGCATTCCCAAATAAAACATGTGTGGATTCACTAGAAAAGTTGCAAAAGGAGTTCTAGTTTACATTTAAAGAGCTTCATCTCCATGAACAGGACATACAGCTTTTCCGTAACCTATTATCTATTGACATTGAAAATCTGGATATGATTTACCAAATGGAACTGGCTGAACTGCAGAATTGTGACTCTGAGGGATGCATTCCAGTCAAGCAGCCTTCCTAATTTCTATGCATCTCTCCCCTCTGAGACATATCCTAATCGAAGGAACCATGCACTCAAAATGGCAACCATTTTTGGCAGCACTTATGTCTGTAAACAGACTTTTTCCAGAATGAAACATCTGAAATCTCCAACCAGATCTAGTCTCACTGATGCACACTTGCATCTCTTGTTACGACTAGCAGTGACAAATGTGAAATCGGACGTTGACCATCTCATTAGCCAAAAGAAGGCCCATAGTTCCCATTGAAATACTGGTTAAGTTTGTTGATTTAACTTTACTTGTTCTTCATTTAAATATTGTATTTATTCCCATTTTCTTTTTTTACTTCAAAATAAGATATGTACAGTGTGCACAGGAATGTGTTCATAGTTTTGTTTTTTTTAAACTATAGAACGGCCCTCCAACAGTCTGAGGGACAGTGAACTGGCCCCCTGTTTAAAAAGCTTGAGGACCCCTGCTCAAAGGAGTAGGGCGCCGGCCCCATATGCCGGAGGTGGCGGGTTCAAACCCAGCCCCGGACAGAAACTACAAAAAAAAAATTTAAGGAATAAAGTAAACTAAAAGCCAGTGCCAGGATGGACATCTTCTTGGCACTGCTATCCAGCTCCTTTATGGAGGGGGCCCTCGTCCCCCAATCAGTCTAGAAAGATCTATCTGTTCTGCTACGTCCCGGAAGGATGAATTAGAAATGAAGACTCAGACATTCTTGAAGGAGCATACATATTATAGGGACTGTGATGAGCAGAATAAGTCCTTCTTTCCCAAGATGTCCACGCCCTAATCCCTGCAATCTGTGAATATGTTACAATACTCAGCAAATGGTAATTAAGGTTCCAGGTATTATTATAGTTGCAAATTAGCCGACTTTAAAATAGGGGGATTATCCTGAATTAGGAGGGTGGGCCCAGTGTGATCCACAAGATTCTTTAGAAGTAGGGAGAAGCAGAATAGAGAGAACCAGAGAGACGGCGGAGTGAGAAGGACCCGAGAAACCACTGCTGGCTCTGAAGACAGAGAATGGGGCTAAGAATCAAAGGATTGGGGCAGCCTCTAGGGCAGTGGTTCTCAACCTGTGGGTCGCGGCCCCTGTGTAACAATGAAAATACATCCTGCGTATCAGACACTCACATTACAGTTCATAACAGTAGCAAAATTACAGTTATAAAGTAGCAATGAGAACAAATTTATGGTTGGGGGTCACCACAACATGAGGGACTGTATTAAAGGGTCGCGGTATCAGAAAGGTTGAGAACCACACTGCTCTAGAAGCTGGAAATGTTAAAAAAAAAAAAAAAAAAAGGAAAGAAAGAAAGAAAGAAAAAACTTACCCCTGAGCCCAGAGAAAGGAATGCAGTCTTGCCAAGGACGCACTGATTTCAGCCCACTGACCCATCTAGACAGCTTACCCGCTCACATCCCAAACTAAGATAATCACCTTGCCTTAAGACACTAAATTTGTAAAAATTTGTTACAACAGAAATAGTAAAGGAGATCCAGTTATGTAACATATTTCACCTGTAGGATTTCACGTTGCAAATACAAATTTCTGGTACCTCCTGACAAATGAAGGCAGTCAGGGCAATGCCTGGCCTGCAAGCTCCCAGTCTGACAGTCACGGGGATGGAGGGTGGACCCTGCCATTTGCCACAAGATCCACCACTCCCTACTGTCTCCTTGACTCCACAGCCCTCACTGAGGATGAAATCATGCCATCAGACACTTGAGTTTTTACTCTTAGGTTTTTAAGGATTAAAACTGAACAAACAAAACACACACACAAGTAAACAGCACTGGCGGTCATCAGGTATTTGTGTGTTAGAGCCAGCATCCGTTCTGCTTTGTCAGGACCCAGGCCGTAAACAGCTGATGAAGACTTAGAATAAAAGAAGAAACCAGTATGCTTTCTGAAATGCTCCTCCCTGCATGGGGGGCAGATGGCCCCTGAGCCCTACCTGAAGCTCATATAGCCCCCATGTGAGCCTCGCAGAGTTTTATGGCTGCAGTTTCTGGCTAAACTGCTGCAATCGAACATCCAGCAGCTTCTTGCATTCCCACAATTGCTAAACAATGTGTAGTTGTCTCTGCAGAATTATTCTCATCCTTCCCAAACTCTGCTAGGACCAAAAAGTTAAGGGTTTAAAGGAACAGTTTATGTGGGTTATAATTCAGCCTCTCTGTATCATAATCGGGGAGCAATATTTGCTAGGGGTGTGAATCACTCCTCTTCACCTCTTTCCCATGGTCCAGGGACCCTCTCTGGAAACCTCAGGGTGCTAAAATGCTTGTCACTAATACTTAGATTGTACAAACCAAGCTTTAGAACATTTAAAAACAAAACAAACACTAGCAAATGGCAACCGTCAGCTCAACCTCCAGGGCTTTGTTGGGAAAAAGTCTTATTGCCCTCCACAGGAAACCAAGTAAATTCAGTAGAGAAACTCTTCAGATGCCCTAAAATAACAGAGTTGGAAAAAGAATGAAGAAGAAAAAATTTAGGGTATCAGTGGCTTCAGTTCACAGCTGTGTCTACAAAACCAAACAGGTCTGGCTCATAAGTTGCAACCAAAAATACAAGTGATTGAGGGAAGAATACCCAGGAGGAGAAATCAGAGGCAATTCTGAACATTACTCAGTCTCACTCTTCTGTAATTTAACAATCATGTGATATCTTTTCAAACTATAGAGAATGAGTTCATTGTCACGCCAGGTCCTTCATTCCAGAAATTTCCAATATACATACACCACTGCACACTGGCTGGGAGAGGTCAGCAGGTATCTAAAAAAAAATGAACTCTGAGAAACTGGGAAGAACATACCCCCTTCAGAAAGGTGTGTATTTTAGCAAAATCACAAGTTCTGAGACATCTTTGCAGTGAAGCAACCACTTTAATTTTTTTTCAGCGCACGTTTGCCAAAACATATCCAACCTCAGAACTCACTCTTTAAATAGCATTATGCTTTAAAATTCAAAACCCTGACTTTCTGTGTTACAGTTTAAACAGTTGTGTTGGTGAATGCCCCCACGTGATTATTTCATGGGTTTTTCTCTTGAGCAAGCTCAACATTTCCCCTGTGGCAGAAACACACATAATAACAATGATGATGATACCTGGACTATTAAAATACTACTACCAAAAATAGTAACAATAAAGATAACTCAATATCACCAGAAACGTGTTCTATGCATTTAACTTATTTGATTCTTACAATGCCCCTCTGAGAATAGTTATCACCCCCATTTTAAAGATGAGAAAACAACAAAACAGCATGTTAAAGTGAAGTTACCAGATTAGGAAGGGGCTGAGTGAAGATTCGACCCAATGCAGGGCCTCTGAGCTCAGCGTGGCCTGAGCCCAACCTGTCATTCTCCCTTGAAAAGGATGATGAGGCGGCCCAGACGGAGGCTGGTGGCATTCCGGAGGCCCTGCACTGTGGTTCCCTAACAAGACTATGTATTACAATGTAGATTTCCAGACTCTAATTACACAGATTCTAATGCAGCCTCAGAGATAAGGGCCTATAATCATTTTTTTAATTGAATGTCACAAGTAATCACTGTGAAGTAGTAAGATCTCTACCAGCCCCTGGCATTTGCCTGAAAGAGCACATTGTACAGTGAAGGAAACCATGTGGGGATGATTACAGGGGTGACCTTGTAACAACTTAAAAAACATTAAAAGGCATTCACCCAATAACTGCATGAGAAGCCGCTCGATATCATGAGCCATCCAGGAAATCCAAACTAAAGCCGTGATGATTTACCACATCATGCCCAATAAAACGACTATTGATAAGGAACATAGATAATAACAAGTGCTGGTGAAGGCAGGGAGAAGGGAGCTCCCTGGTGGGAACATAAAATGTAGAGGGTGCTGGGAACACAGCCCGGCAGTTCCCCAAAAGGCGGAACAAAGAGTTACACACGATCCAGTCACCGTATTCCTAGACATGTACCTAAAAGAAAGGAAAATATACGCACACAGAAAAACTTGTGTACAACTGTGCACTGTAGCATGACAACCCAAATGTCCACAGAACGAATGGATGGATGGAACATGGTCTGTCTGTCCAGGCGAGGGAATATTACTCAGCCATAAAAAGACTGAAGGACTGATCCACGCTATGATATCGGGGAACCTTGAAAACGTGATGCTGAGAGAAAGCAGCCAGACACTGGGGGTCACTATTGTGTGATTTATTTATATGAAAACTCCAGAATAGGCAAATATAAAGAGACATCAAGTGGTTTAGTGGCCGCCCAGGGTTGACGTGGAGGCCGGGGCTGCGGGGGAACGAAGGGAGGAGGGAAGATCCCAGCTCAGGGTTTCTTTGGAGAGAATGAAAATGTTCTCAAGTTGACAGGGGTGATGACTGCACAAAGCTCTAAAAATACTTAAAGCCATTGAATGGTACATTCTGAGATGGTGAAGTACATGGTACCTGGAGCGTAACTCAATAAAGTGCCTCGGAAAGTAATTTACAAACTTCTGCTTTTTAAGAATTCTTAGTAACAAATTATCTGGGACATACCCCACAAACTGATGGACACTCTGGTAAGATTGCTGAATGAGAAAATTACGGTACGTGGGTCACTACCAAAGGTTTGAGACAGACTGCGTTATGGTCCATCATTTCACTTCTAAGAAACACAGTCGATGGCGCCCTTCCTGATTTACCTGTGCAAGTTTCAACTAGCTCCGCTTATCGGCGTTGGGGGGAAAGGGTTCATTTGTTTCCATCATGTGGATATCACGTTTCTTGATTTCTGTGTATCTCGAAACTTTCATAATGACCCATGTGTAAATTGATATGATGAAATATCACCTAGCCATTAAAGATTACATTAAGAAAAGTCATTTGCTTAGTAAAATGTTTATAATTTATCACTAAGTTTAATAAAAAGCAAGCTGTTAGAAAAAAATATACAGTACCATCTTGTTTGGCTTAAAAGTGAGCAGATGTGAGCACAGGGATGAGTGTTGATGTAAGAGGGGAAAACTCACTTCCGTGACACAGACCCGCATGTTAACAGGGGTTCATTCTCAGCAGTGAGACTATGAGCCAGAAGCTGGGCCCAGAAAAACAAAATCGATACAGCTCAAACTTGGAACTGGTTTCCAATCAAGGGACTTAGCAGAATGACTTCTGGACTATATTTGCCACCCCAAGCCATCACTACTTCATCCGTGACGACTGCACTGCAAGCATAAGCTGAATCACTAAAAACAAAAGCGCATTTGGGTTGGCTAATGGAAAATCTGGGAGGGTGAAGAACTTCCAGAAGCACACCCCAGGAGGGCTCACATGACTTCATGGAAACATACAGGAGAACAAGCGGTAAGACTGTGAAGGCAGCTGAAGCATCAGGTGGCGGGGACAATCAGTGCCAGGGACCACAGCTCCTCTGCCTGAGACCTCCTCAGGCCACCTCCTGAGCTGTGGGGTGGGGGCAAAGTGACACAAGGAGACAGCAGCCTTCTGAGCCCCACAATACCCCATGCCAACATCACACGCCTTGTCCCCAAGTGTTACCAAGTGAATTGCGTCTACCCACAATTCATATAGTGAAGCCCAACCCCTGGTATTTAAGGGTGTGACTGCATTTGGAGGTGAGGCTTTTCAAAAGGTAAGTAAAAAATGAGGCCTTTAGGCTTGGCACCAGTAGCACAGTGGTTACAGCACCGGCCACATACACTGAAGCTGGCGGGTTCGAACCTGACCCGGGCTGGTCCCAGCTACTTGGGAGGCTGAGGCAAGAGAACCACGTAAGTCCAAGACTGAGGTTGCTATGAGCTGTGACGCCACGGCACTCTACCCAGCACGACAAAGTGAGACTCTGTCTCAAAAAAAAAAAAAAAAAAAATCGAGGCTTTCACATTAGGGCCTAATCCAGTCTGACTAGCATCCTTCAAAGAGTCCATTTGAAAGGAAGAGACACCAGGAGTTGGGGCCCACAGATTAAAAACCACGTAAGGACACCAGGAGAAGGCCGCCATCTACAAGCCAGGGAGACAGACCAGAGGAAACTAAAGTGTGCTAGCACCTTGATCTGGGATTGCAAGATCATGAGAAAACAAATTTTCAGCCAGTCCACAGCCTTTAGTTATGCCCCCTATAGCAAACTAATGCACCTGCCTCAACCTGCAACGTGTCCCAGGTTCCCACCTGCTCTTTTCCACTGGGGTATTTTATGCCCTCACTCTTCCTGACCTCTAACTCGACGTTGCCCCTGTGAATGCATCACATGCCCCCAACCCACCCACATACACACACACTCCAGACACAAACTTTACCTTTGCTTTTGTATCTTGGTTATAAATCACTGACTCTCCTTGCCAATTTTCCAACGTCAACATCACATCAGCTGACGAATTTAGCCCCTTCCCTCCACAACCCTCTTCTTCCTCGTCCCTTCCGTTACCGACTGCAGCACCCCAGCTTTTCTGCCTGGACAGCTCTTTGCCATCCTTTCCTAGATATAAATGACATTGCAGAGGCTGCTCGAGTTTACACTTAACCTGTCAGTTTACAGCTTCTCTTCTTACAGCCCTCATTATTACAGTCACAGTACATGAAATCTCTTTTGGGCTTGTGTCTTCTTAAAAAGTAACTCAGCTATGGCTCAGAAGCAAAGGTATTTTCTTGTGGTCTCTAGACCTCAGGGGGCTTCAGGCTTTGTTCCCATTGCAGAGACTAATAATAAAACCACTATTTCCAAGTCTGTTCAACTAGACTTGAGGTTTGTGGGTTAGGGGATGAAAGCAGAGAGGTCTATTTTTACAAAGAAAGTTTTATATTCCTTTAAAACTTGGGCATGATTTTTTAAGAGTCTTACACTGGTCCTTTCAGGCAAGCTTTCATACCGTTAAACAGAATGAGACCATAATCTGTATTGTTTTATGGGGAATCCACTTTTAAGATATGTACAACATTTAAGGAACATTAAGGAAAGTGGAAATTGAATTCCTTCCAGAAAAGCTTTAAAGAGAGATAAGAAAAAAAGACCAGAGGTTAGAAATAGTTCTAAAATTATAAATTTTATAAATCAGAAATTGCCAGGGCAACTCTTTAGTAGCCTCATGAATTGCAGGATGAATTATTTTTCCTGACCTTTAATAAGATAGTAATGCAATTAATTTCTAAAGAAGATAAAAGGGAAGCATATTTTCAAGCAATCTGGAGAACACAAGTTCATGTCTTCTGCAGATGAATATTTACCAAGAGTCTGCTTGCACTTGGTGCAGGGAAGGATACAGCGACATAAACCCTCCAGCGATATATAAACAGGTAGGAGGTGGAAGGGGGGGGGGCCGGAAGGGTGTGTGTCTAGGGGATCTCAGGGCTCACAAGCTCCCTGTGTGACTGGTTGAGAGTGTTATAGGAAAGATGCATGCAGACGTGAATAATCTGAAACGGACAGACCACGGGCAGATAGTCACAGCTGGACATGAGGACGCCGGAGGCAGAGCAGGATGGATCTGAGGGCTGAAGCCTTGGGAGAGGGTATTGGCAAAAAGGGTCAAAAGAGAATTGTGAGGGACGCCGACATTTAATGGTAGAAGAAGAAAGTGGAGGGAGGGGAGAAGGAGAAATTAAAAAGATAACATGAGACAACGACAAGGGAAGATCAGACGTGGCCTGATCGTGGTGGTAACTAGACGACTCTGTGAACGCGTCACCACGAGAGCTGTGTGGTGTGTGGATTACATCTCAGTAAAGCTATTACTGCCCCCCAAAGAAAGGGGAGGGGAAGAGAGACGACCACCCCAAGAAGCATAACTTTTTTGTTTTATGTTCAACATCACTGCTCATTTTTGTCCTTTATTTTACAAAACTAAGGAAACACACACACACAGTAAGATCCCACTATGTGTCCAAACAGAAAATTCAAAAGACTGACAAGGTCCAGCATAGATAAGGATATAGAGGAACCAGGCTCTTCAACACTGCTGCCAAGAAGGCAAAACGGTACAGTCACTCGGAGGAAACGTGTCCCAGCCTCTGAAAACACAGCCCTACTGGGGGGGACTATGATGAACGCTCTGGTCCACACGGGGAAATGGAAGATCAGAGGAGCTAAGTGACTTTCCAGAGTTCCCACAACAAGAAAGTGACAAAACGGTCACCACAACACAGGCAACTTCTAAGAGGTCTTAAGAAGCTTCGTCTTGGAATTCCTCCTGACAGATTTTTGTCAAGAGTTTGATGGGCTTTTTTCCATATAAGAGGAAAGGAAGGAAAGTATAGCTTTATGAGGTCCAAATGCCAAGTGAGTGGGAAGCTCAAAAGGGATCTTTTTATTAATTCCTGTTCCTCCAGTGAAGTGTGCGTGTAAAGTCCAAGGGACTGCCTGGTACACAGGTGTTTACTGAAAGTGGGGTTCCCTTGCATGCAGACTGAGTCTGTGGAGTAGAGGAGAGTGGCCCAAGCTCTGCCAAATTCTGGGATGGAGAATCCCAGGTGGTGATCCCTGTTAACCCTTTCCAAGCCAACTTTTCGCCACCCGCATACTCCCTAAGTCTTCTTTATTCTGGGCAGGAAAGAGGTTGGTAGATTACTTGTAATTAGGCTACGGTTTTAAAAGAGAAAAACATTCCCCTACCCCTCATCTTGTATTAGCTTATCTACCGCCTTTATATTAGAATAGAGTACGTTGGATTCTTGCTTCTCCATTCTTGTGGGAAATGAACAAGTGGGAGGAGGGAAGAGGATGGGGGATCACGGTGTATGACACACCTCGAGGGCAGGATGCAATTGGAAGAGGGACCTATCTAACAAATGCAATCAGTGTACCCTCAATGAATCCCAAACCATAAAAAGTAAATAAAAAATATGAATTCATGTGACATTGTTATTATCTAGTTTAGGTTACATAAAGTTTTTCCTTTTTTAATTTTGTTTATAATAAAGAAAAAAACAACATCCCAAATATTATGTCAGACTTGGTCTGACAAAGGATGGGACAGGATTAATGGCAAAGGGCCAGAGCACTTTCTGGATTCATTTGAATGGACCCTGGAACAGTCCCAGCCACCTAGGCAGAAACGCAGAACTGATTCCTTTTGGTAATTCCATCTTCCTTGTTAGAGACTATTTGAGAAAAGGCATTCTGAGCTAGATTTATTTGCCGTACTTCTTTAAGCAAGTGCCTCTCGGTAAAGAATTAAAAAATGCAAAATGGACACATGCAGATTTTAGAGAGATTAAGTGGTGGGTGCTATCACTCACCAGCCCACAGAGAAACGCTCATCACTTGAAGTCCTCTGGGCCCCACGTGCGTATTCATCATCCTGTCAGAACGCTGCCATTCATTCATAAATACCGGCCACTCTCCCCCCACCCAGCGGGGGATGCTTCTCAGTCTGGCGAAACACACTAATTACGCACCTTCACCCTCTGCCCTTAGGATGAAAGGCTTGACCGTGGTGAAGAAGACTAATGACAGAGTTCTGGAAAGTTTCTTGATGGTGGGAGAAATAAAGAAAAAACAAAAAAAAAAAGGTGAGGCTACATAGACGGAAGGGGCAGGCCTAGGGAAAGAAAGGGAATGAGGAAGGGCAAGGAAGCCTCCTGTCCTCAAACCAGCATCATCGTTTCCCTTTGGAAAGGGAGATTTTGAGGGCAGCGCCTGTGGCTCAGTGAGTAGGGCGCCAGCCCCATATGCCGAGGGTGGCAGGTCCAAACCCAGCCCTGGCCAAACTGCAACAAAAAAATAGCTGGGCGTTGTGGCGGGCGCCTGTAGTCCCAGCTACTCGGGAGGCTGAGGCAAGAGAATCGCTTCAGCCCAGGAGTTGGAGGTTGCTGTGAGCCGTGTGACGCCACGGCACTCTACCGAGGGCAATAAAGTGAAACTCTGTCTCTACAAAAAAAAAAAAAAAAAGAAAGGGAGATTTTGAAAAGCTAATAACCAGCGTCATTACCAATGTTAATGCAGCTTCATGACAACTTACGAACTAAAGTCACTCCTTTATCCACTTCTGTGTCTATGAAACTTGAGGAACCACAGGTTATACCCTGGATAAATGACCATTATGTAGGCCCCCAGACGATTGCGTATTTATACACAAATCCACTAAACACAGTCCCCGAAGCCATGATTCTGTGCCCTGTCCTTTTAAAGATTCACCTCCTTCAGCACCTGCACTGGACTTGGCCTTACGATGACTTTCGCAGGCGGCGCCCAGAAGTCTCAGGACCCTGCTCAGAACATTGCCTTCTATGATGAGATGTGAGGAATCTGAACACAAGGGATATACATCTTCAGGTCCCACCAAAAATGGTGTCTGCTGACAGCTGGGCAGCAATGATGGATTGAGAATTAATATGGAAATGGAAGGAGGAGAAAAATGAGGACCCACTATTTAATGCGCCCAGAAGCAGAAGCCGGGAAAGCGGCCGTGGGTTATGAATTAGTTTGCTTGCTCAGTGTAGCATCATGGGTGACAGGCAAGTTGCCCCAAGCAAAGGGCAAGTGCTCACGTACACTCACAAAGATGTTCCTCCCCACTGGGCACACTCTGGAGAACACACGGAGGACACCCGGAAGGCACACAGAGCCACACTGCCTTTCTGCGATCTTGGCCTCCCCTCCTCTCATCCCACAAGGCACAAGTTAAAAAGAAAACAAGACAAGAGGACCATGGGAGCTGGACGGCCAGGGGTTATAGCAGAGGTTATAGCGGGGGTCCTCAAACTTTTTAAACAGGGGGCCAGTTCACTGTCAGACGGTTGGAGGGCTGGACTACAGTTAAAAAACAAAAACAAAAAAAAAACTATGAACAAATTCCTACGCACACTGCACATATCTTATTTTGAAGTAAAAAAAACAAAACAGGAACAAATACAATATTTAAAATGAAGAACAAGTTAAATCAACAAACTTATCAGTATTTCAATGGGAACTATGGGCCTACTTTTGGCAAATGAGATGGTCAATGTCCGGTTCCATATTTGTCACCGCTAGTCATAACAAGTGATGCAAGTATGCATCAGTTAGTCCTGAGACTGAGAGGAGGAGTTGAGAGGCAGAGAGAAGGAGGGGAGTCGGAGAGTGCAGCGCACATTCCACACATGCGCACTGCGGCCCGGGACCAGTCTGCTGCTAAGCAGGACAGGCAGCGGTGGCAAAAACACAGCCAGGCCAGATAAATGTCCTCAGCAGGCTGCATATGGCCCGTGGGCCATAGTTTGAGGACCCCTGGGTTATAGCAAAGGAAACATGACTATTTAGCAAGCCAAAAAGTTCTTTGTATGCTCCAAAACACCTTTCTTGTCATCTGCAAGGCCCTACACCAAGGTGAATTCACAACTCCAAATAGATGCTTTGGTTTCATGAGATGGAGAAAAGGGGCAAAGGAATTAAAGACATTATATGTACATTTATTTTCTTTTATTTCTAGCCCAAATCCCAGTAAAATAGCAACAAAGACAATACAAATCAAAGATTATTTAATATCAAAATTTACCAGCTGGATGCTGGAAAGTAGATGGACAACTAGCATGTGACCTAACAAATTCAAGAAAACAGAGTCTTCTGCTAGCTATCGGGACAGCCAACAAGGAGCCCAATTCATATCGCAGAGCCAGCGAAGGCTCT
Organism: Nycticebus coucang; assembly: GCF_027406575.1. Classification (NCBI taxonomy): domain Eukaryota; kingdom Metazoa; phylum Chordata; class Mammalia; order Primates; family Lorisidae; genus Nycticebus; species Nycticebus coucang. Next base: position 175,491,162 of record NC_069781.1, on the reverse strand, counting down.
GAAACAACTAGAATCTGGTACTTCAGAAAATGGTGGGGAAGGAGGACCTTTTGGCAACGTGCTTGCAAATCACGTACAGCCTCAGAATATCTCCCCACCCAACACAGCCTGGTATTATCATGTCCCAAACCCAGAGAAGTCATAAGAGTTTATTTTCTGAAGAGAATATGAAACAGGTAAGAACCAACCAAAAATAGAGAAAGCAAAAGTGTGCCTACTGAATGCAGAGACTCGTCCCTTACATGGCCCCCTGAACTCCAACACTCAGAGCTGTACCCTCCCTAAGGAAGCAAAGCATTAGAAGATCCTTCTCTGGGGAATTTGGCCAGCTAACTAGGAAGGACCACAAGATTCTAACACAGTGGTTTCCCCAAGAAACAGTCCAGCCACATCATACTTAAGTGAGGTCCACAGCTCCACAGTTAGCCCTGCCCATATGTTAAGGAGTCAGTAGCAGTTATTTTGAGTTCTATTCTAACTGCAGACACCCAAAGGTCAAGATAAGGGGAAACACTTCATTATCAACGACAGGACCAAAACAAACAAAACCAATTTTAAGACAATGATACACAGACCAAAGAATAAATAAAACAATTATCACTGACATCAGAGAGATAAGAGAGTGATTCTATCCATGAAACAAGAATAGAATGCTATTAAGCAAAAATGAAATAGTTGGAAAGTCAAACAATGTTCCGAAATTAAAAATCTAGCAGCAAAAAGGGAAAAAACCCACGAAAAGACTAGAAGAAACATTACAGAAGTGGCATAAAAGACGAAGATGAAAAATAGAAGAGAAAAATAATTACAAAGCTACCTGAGAAGTCTAGGATCTGAAACAAAAATTCTTTCAAAAGGGAACAGTCTCCTATTTGGAGAGCACTCAGGAGGGGTGCTCTCCACAGAGAAGCAGAGAGAAATAGAAAAGGTCAGTGACGTATGGCTTTGTACTTCCTGACAGCAAAACCAGAAAGCCAGAAAACAGTAGAATAACATCTGAAAACATGGATTTCAAATGTATAATTCTGTACCTTTCAATACGACACGCATAGGAACAAAAACACTTTGAAACACTCAAGCTACACACATACACACACACAGAGACACATACCACAATCCTTTTTCAGAAAGTTAGTAGAGGATATGCTCCCACAAAACAATAAGGAAACCAATATAGGAAAAGATATGAAACAGGAGCTTAAACTCAGGACACAGGTAAATGGACTTTGCAGGATTACATAACGTGACATTAGTTCTGGGTAGAACACCAGCATAGGATTCCTGTGCACCAAGAATTCTGGATAACCAGCCCTAATTGCATACAGTGCAAAGGTGCCAGGAGAAATTTTCTTAACACAAAAATAATACTGATGAGATTAGACAATCATATCAAAGTTTATGTTGAATTGGTGATAGTAGATACATCAAAAACTAATAAGCAAGCTAGAAAATCAGACAAGTATTATTTTAAGTTTTATTCATAACAACTTAAATACTAAATTGTTTTCTTAGAAAAAAACTATCTGACTATATAGATAGGATGCAAGCAGAGAAAAAGTATACTTTGTGACATGTACATAAAGAAAGCTAAATTTTCAGGGCGGCGCCTGTGGCTCAAGCAGTAGGGCGCTGGCCCCATATACCGGAGGAGGCGGGTTCAAACCTGGCCCCAGCCAAAAACTGCAAAAAAAAGCTAAATTTTCTTCTTATTGGAAAACTCACGGATAATATCTCAAAATAGAAATCAAAGAATACCTTAAGTGTACATTATTAAAAATAATGTAGACACACAATTTTTACAAAAAAGAAGCCAAACAAAAAGAAATAACATAGCAAACAGAAAAAAAAAGAAATGAATGGCACAGCAGAACAAAAAAACAGTGAAAGAACAAAAGAGAGAAAGAAGAAAGAATGAGGAAAGAAAGAAAACGGTGAGAATTTGTAATAAGGACTGTGTGCTGGGGTGTCCAACCTGTACCTGTGGGCTGCATGCTGATTTTGTGAGGACTTTTTGCTTGTCTGTGGCATCTGATATCACAACACTTATCTATGGACCTTTTTTTTTTTCTTTTGGCTCATCCTCTCTCCTTAGTGTTTGCTTATTTAAGGTGTGGTCCAAGGCAACGTTTACTTTTCCAATGTGTGGCAGAAAAAGAAAAAAGGTTGGACACCCTTGATAGACAATAACATTATAGGCTTAAATTACAATAGAAAGCAACCCGGATTCCTCACCACTTTTGATTTCTAAACAGAACTCACAGTAGATGATAGCATTAGTGCCCTATCTCTAACAACAACAACAACGTTTATGGGGAAAACAAGCATTTAAAAAATAATTCTCATCTATGAAAGATTCTCTGCTTATTTGTGGAAACTGCAGAGTATCTCTCTGTAAGAATGTTTTATGTGTCCTTAACACCTTTAAGGTAACAATAATAAAACAATTTAACATAAAGACATTTCATCCCCCAAAGGACAAAAAAACATAGAAGACAATTTTGTAGCGATAAAATTGCTCTTTTTTTTATGACTAGGGAAAATCACAACTTTGTCTCTGCGGATTAAACGTACTATTCAAACTCTTAGGAGCTGGAAGTCCTGAAGGGCACTGGTATCTGTAGCTCCAACTGCTCCCCAAACATTATCCGGCAAGTGCTAAAAATCTGGTGGCCCATAAGATAGTAAATTTGCATGCTTTTTTTTTTTTTAATTTGCAAAATAAATTTTCTAACTTCTTAATAGTTCTAGTAATGAGCACACCACGTGAATATAAAAAGCAGGGCCTATGTTACTTGCCACGTGTCCTTTCAGAAAGCTTCGGATTTCTGTCATTTCTGATGAGCATCATTTTATATATGTCTGAAAAGCACAAAAGAAAGAAAATGCTGTCCTCATCAACCTAGCTGCTGGGTAATCTGCTGAGGTAACTTGTGGGGTCCCTTAGTGATGAAGACCCTAACAGGAGACAGGAGGGAAGTGAGGAAGGGCAGAGGGGATAGAGTCCACTCCCACTCTAGCTTCCACTAAGGTCACATGGGCTTTGGCTTCCTAATCTATAAAATGAAGGAAGGGGAAATACAGCCCCAAAGTTTGAGCTTTAGGATTCAATTATAATTGCTGGAGGCATCTTGGAGTACAGAGAATGTCTCATTCTGAGCCCTGAGATCCTCCAGCCTAGACACCCTTAATTTTCAGAAGGACTTTGTGAGAGGAAATGGTAACATAAACTGATGGTGGTTTTTTTTTTTTCTTTTTTTTTTTTTGCAGTTTGAACCTGCCACCTCTGGCATATGGGGCTAGTGCCCTACTCCTTTGAGCCACAGGTACCACCCTGAAACTGATGGTTTTTTTAAAAAAACTTTATAGGAGGCCAGGTGTGGTGGCTCACGCCTATAATCCTAGCAGTCTGGGAGGTCAAGGTGGGTAGATTGCATGAGCTCACAGGTTCGAGACCAGTTTGAGCAAGAAAGAGACCCCATCTCTAAAAAAAAAAAAGCCGGGCATTGTGGCCAGAGCCTGTAGTCCCAGCTACTGGAAGGCTGAGGCAAGAGAATTGCTTCAGCCCAAGAGTTTGAGGTTGCTGCAAGCTGTGATGCCAGAGCACTCTACTGAGAGTGACATAGTGAGACCCTGCCTCAACAAAAAAAATAAAAATAAAAAACTTATAGAGGGATTTTTAGGGTGGTGAACCTATACTGCATGACACTGTAATGGTAGATCTATGTCAGTATGGATTTATCAAAGCCTATAGGATGTACAGCACAAAGAATGAATCTTTATTTATTTATTTATTTTGGAGATACTCTCACTGTGTGGCCCTGGGTAGAATGTCATAGCATCATCATAGCTCACAGTAACCTCAAACTCACAGGCTCAAGAGATCCTCTTGTCTCAGCCTCCCAAGTAGTCGAGACTACAGGCACCAGCCACAATGCCCGGCTATTTTTTTTTCTATTTTTAATTGAGAAGGGTCTCTCTTGCTGAAGTGTGAACTCCTGAGCTCAAGTGATCCACCTGCATTGGCCTCCCAGAGTGCTAGGATTACAGGAGTGAGCCATCCCTACTGGCCCCAAAAAGTAAATCTTGATATAAACTTTAGACTCCAGTTACTAATGTATCAATACTGTATAATGTATCAATACTGATTTATTAATTGTAACAAATATGACACGCTAATACAAGATGTTAATAATACCTCCTTATCCTGGGGGTAGGGGCTGGGTGGATATACAGAACTCTTAGTACTATCTCCTTAATTCTTTTGCAAATCTAAAACTGTGCTTTTAAAAAGAACCCTTGGACATGTTACCTCCAAGATTTCCGCATATTCTCTTGTCAGCATACATAGTAGATTTACTAATAATAACAAAGTCTTACCCAGGTCATAACATGGCTACCTATAACAAACATGTTTTCTTTGAATTATAATGTTTAAAGAAATGAGTTGCCAATAATTTAAAATCAGGAAATAACTAACCTCTAATTAATAAAAAAAAAAAAATTTGTTGGGCGGCGCCTGTGGTTCAGTGAGTAGGACACCGGCCCCATATACCGAGGGTGGAGGGTTCAAAACCAGCCCTGGCCAAATTGCAAAAAAAGAAGAAAAAATAGCTGGGCATTGTAGTGGGTGCCTGTAGTCCTAGCTACTTAGGAGGCTGAGGCAAGAGAATTGCTTAAGCCCAAGAGCTGGAGGTTGCTGTGACCTGTAATGCCACTGCACTCTACCAAGGGTGATAAAGTGAGACTCTGTCTCTAAAAAAAAAAAAAAAAAAAAAAAATGTTAACCTCTAATTAATAAAAAAAAAAAAAAAAAATCAGAAATCATGGCAACTTGAGGTCTTTACTTCCCCATGGCAATAGGTGACTCATTCTGAGAGGCCCTCACCTCTCAAAGTATAGATGGGGATTGTGCCTGCTGGTTTGAAATAGGTCCTCACCACTCCCTACTGTCTTCAACAAGGCCCCTTTGCTCTCACTGTTATCTGCCCAACAACTGCAGGCCTTTCATTTCACTGGCCAGGAAAGTAACCTGAAAAATCACCTTTTAGAAATGCAAAGTCTTGAGCCCCATCTTAGTCTACAAAATCAGAACGAAATGCTCTCAAACTCTGGAACCCTTGTACCAACTCAGATTGCAGGCCTTACCAGGAGCTTCCGATCTGGTAGCAGACCTGAGAATTTCTAACAAGCAACCAGGTAACACTAATATTTACTGGTCCAGGGATTGACTGCCTTCAAGAACCTCTGGTCTTCATTTTTTGATATTTTGTAATAAATGCCCATCTCAACTTTCATTGCCTGCAAATGAAAGAAAAAGTTGGCTTGTCCTCAGTTTAATTTTCTTGATCTTGTTCTGATATGATTTGGTGGTTTTTTGTTTTTAATGAAATGTTTTTTTGAGAAATGGGTTTTCCCATTTTCCTGGTGGGTGGTTTTAGTTCTTCAGAAATTTCTCCCATACGGGTTAGCGTTTTTGTTTAGTTAGCTATTTAAAAACAATGTGCCTTTTCCTCTGTGGAAACTGGGTGATTTAAATTAATTCTTGGATTTATAATACAAATAATTAGTTCCAAACAATATACAACTCTATGCTCTATTTGGGAATATCTTGATTACACACAAATGTGAAAATAACTGAGCAAAATGATAGCTGGAAAAAACGGCATAAAAATTCCCCATTTCTGGTATTTTCGCCATTAGGCGATGAATCGTGTAACACCTCACCAGAAGCGCCTGCCTGTATCTTTAATGGTTCACGTGTAGCTTAGAGTAAAGTCTGAACTATTTGTTGTTGGCTGTTGTTATATTCTGTTCCAAGGTTCATAATTTGAAAATCGACTTTGGGGACTTTTTGCTCAGTCTATTAAAATGATTCATGTTGCATTCAACATAAATTGTGCATTCACAGAGGAGGGTGAGCGCCCGTACTCACAGCATAATAACTAAAGTGAATTTTGTACGAGCCGCAGTTTATGGCAGCGATGTGGTATCATTTGTCTTAATTTTTCTTTGGCATTACATTAGGCGAATGCATTTACATTTCCAGGTATGGCTAACCACTTTAAAAACTTTGTTTTTACGGTGTGAGTAAAGGGGGGAATCAAATCTGCATGTTTATGTGATGTAACATCAAATAATACCATTTTACTGTCTGAAGTGCAGGGGGGAATTTACATTCCATTTACCTGACTTCACAAAGGGAACTCAGACTGATATGCAAAGTACATGAAATATTTACCATCCATAGATCCTGCAAGGCTTCTAGAAGAAAAAGCACAAGGGGGGGGGGGAGGAGATGATACCCTTTCTGCTATTGCTATGTTGTTTTGTGTTTTTCCTTTTAATAGTCCCTTAACTGTAACTTCTTAAGTGGATTAACCATTTAACATTCAAACCCCAAATAATTTAAGCCCAAACTTTTGGCTACGTTTGCAGAACAGAGTAAACGTTTGAAACCTGAATGTATGTTTACGTATATGACGTCTCTGTACACACACATAGAAAAACATGTAAGTTTCCTGCCCACAAAATAAATATATATTCTCTAGAATCAAAAAAGAGTACTCTCACACTTCCATTAATGTCATTTAAGATGAATATATACACACAAATACATATACAAATATACATATGCTTTTTAGCAGAATTATTCTAGAAGTATCATATAAATAATTATTTCAGATTGATGAAGACAGCAAAAGGAATAAATCCTAAATTCTATCAAACTACTTTTTAACAGTCAAACTAAGAATCAGGACACAATAGGTTGCACTCATGCTGGTTTGCTTGGAATCTTTGCACAAAAAAATCTTCGGAACCACGATTCCTCACATGGATATTCTTAGTAGCATGGAAGAACTGTATACATTTTGTAGGGTAGGGTGTTATATTTTTAAAATTTCCTTTCCATGATTGTAATACCTGATGATAAGGTAATTATTTCTTTTTCATTTATTTATTTTTTATTGTTAAGTCATAGCTGTGTACATTTGTGCAATCAAGGGGTACAATGTGCTGGTTTCATATACAATCTGAAATATTCTCATCAAACTGTTCAACGTAGCCTTCATGGCATTTTCTTAGTTATTATATGTAGACATTTGTATTCTGCATTTAGTAGGTTTCGCCTGTACCCATTCTAAGATGCACCGTAGGTGTGGCCCCACCGTGGGCTGATGAGAAGAATGTGTATTCAGTTTTGTTGGGATGAAATGTTCTGTAGGTGTCTGTTAAGTCCAAATGTTGAATGGTTAAGTTTAAATCTAAGATTTCTATGCTTAGCTTCTTTTTGGAGGATCTATCCAGCACTGCTAAAGGGGTATTAAAATCTCCAACTACTATGGAACTGGAGGAAATCAAGTTGCTCATGTCTGTTAGGTTTTCTCTTATAAACTGAGGTGCGTTCTGGTTGGGTGCATAAATATTAATAACTGAAATCTCATCATATTGAGTATTACCTTTAACAAATATGAAGTGTCCGTCCTTATCCTTCCTTATTTTGGTTGGTTTAAAGCCTTTTGCGTCTACAGATAGGATTGCAATGCCTGCTTTTTTCTGCTTTCCATTTGCCTGGAGTATAGATGAACATCCCTTCACCTTGAGTCCATATTTGTCTTTTAATGTAAGATGAGATTCTTGTATGCAGCAGATATCTGGCTTGAGTTTTTGTATCCGGTCAGCCAAACTGTGCCTCTTTGGGGGACAATTTAAACCATTCACATTGAGAATAGTGATAAGCCTTTCGAGAGTCCGGTGGACATTTTTAATTCCTTTGCGACTGTGGAAGTTTGAATTTGATCAAAATTTTCTGGGTGGGTTTACTTTTGTGGTGGAGGATTATGCTGCTCTTTATGGAGGATAGGTCTGAGAATATCCTGGAGAGCTGGTTTAGTTGTGGCAAATTTCTACAACATGTGAATTTCTATTAAAACATGCAGCATAGTTTGTGATGACATAGTTCAGAACATAAGCAGAGGAGACAGATCTTAGTTCAAGTTCTGACTTCACACTTCACTAGCTATGTGACGTTGTATGAGTTGAGATATCTGAGCTTCAGTGTCTTCCTCCGTGAAAGGGGGCGAACAGAGTAACAGGAGCTCTATGAATACCGTAAGTTATGCTCATCAATCTCCATGATCGCCATTTTTATTAAAATCATCATGAAGGCAATAATTTGAGCAATTGTGGGATTATCACACCCAATCAGAGCAACATGGAGGAAAAGCCCACCATTACCCACCAAAAAAATTAGTTTATCAGCCCACTTAATCGATCTATGTAAATACTTGGCATGAATGGATGGATGGATGGATGGATGGATGTGTACTGGAGCAAATGGAATAAGCCCTTCATTTCATAGCACAGACCCAAAAGCTTTGATGAACTCACGGCTTCTAACATCTACCTTCTAGCCTGTTGGCCTATGGATTCTTTCAGCCCGTGCACGTCACAGGCCACCCCGTTTGAGGGGTATGCCAGGCCCTAAGATTGCCAAGAAAAACACCTGTCTTTGGCTTTAAAGCTGCTCATGACCTATGGAGGTGTTTCTTAACCTTTAATGGGGCAAATGAATTACCTGGGGAGGATTTTGGAAATGCACAAGCAGAGATTGTAAAACAGCAGCTCTATGTAGAATTTGAGAGACTATCTGCTTAACTAAGTGACCAGGCTCTCGGGGAGAAAAGATGGTGAAAGGGCTTGGGGATAGGCAAAGGCGCCAGCCAGATGGAGGTGGGTATGAAGCAGAGTAGGGACCCAGGGCACCCAGACCAAAGCCATCGTCAGGGAAGGCTGGTCAGGGAGGACAGCTTGCACTGAGCCTCGACAGCAGTCAGATTCCCAGACTTCACCCTCGTCTGCCCTAATGTCCTGCTAAAGAACAGAGCTTTGGAATCAGACTGCCAGCTTCAAATCCCAGCTCCACCTTCTCCCTGCTGGCAGATTATATGGTTTTCCTATCTGGAAAGAGGGGATAATTCTAGTAGACATCTCACCATTTGCTAGAAGGATTAAATACAGCGACGTGTGCCGAAGCATCTGACACATCTGCTCCGGGCTACCAGGGGCATTTAAGGATGAATGTATCAGAGTAACAAGACGACTCCGTTTCTGCTGTGTCATTTACAGTTCCTACCTGCCCGTCCACTGCCCATGAACCCAGTGCAACAGGCAAGCAGATCTCACTGAAGGCTGCAGACAGGGCCGTGCGCACATGTGTCTGGCCCCCTCTGCTAGTGACATCTTTCTTTGTACCCACACCTGGAAGTTACAGCTAAATGAAGGAGTAAAATTTAGGCCATCCCGTGAGTATAGCCACCCAAGATTATCACCTACATTTAAGCCAGAAAATGAGAAACTGTCATAAGACTTCATGTCTTAACATATAATGGGTTTATTACCCCGTTGCCTAAGTGTTTTATTTGGAGTGGGAGGAGTTAGAAGTTGCAGAAAGTGCACAGGTAAAATAAATATGCTGACATTACCCTTCAGCTTTGACTACTGTTTTTGGAACGAACATGACTTCCAGCTAAACATTTTATTTAGGGAAAAATGTAAGAAACTCAAGCGTAAAGAAGGACACACCCTCAGCGATTATTTCTGCAATTGAAAAACTATTTTAGATGCAATAAAAATCCCTTGCAAATGATGGACGCAAACCTGAATCAAACATATTCAGGGACTGTAGGTGTTAAAAATAATACAGACTATTAAAAAAATCTATATTTTAATCTTTTGGGGGGACAGAAACAAATTATCTTATTTACTACATGAATGGTTTCCCCAATTTAACGCCAATCTTTGGCATCAGCTTCCACCTGTCTGAATAAACAGGCAGCGCCAGAAAAGACTAAATTATTTATATTATGAGGTAGTGTTTAAAAATAAAGTGGAGAAATTACTTCACCTGTATTGAAAATAAGAATAACATGCACATCGTCTCTGCTTACAAAAACCTAATTTTATTTTCTTCTGTTTCCAAGAGAAGTTTGAGAAGTACAGATGAAGTGGTAATTTAAATTCCTCTTTGAGGGCAAGTGAGAAGAGGGAGAAGAATATTTACACTTTGCTGACATGTTCCAGAAAACACACCCACACGCCATGTACAAACACCGCTCCAACCCTGCCTTCACACTTAGGAACACACAAAGTGCAACGCTGTATCCTTAGGGAAATTTTCTTTCAAAACACTAATTTACAACACTTCGTCATAGCTCTTTGGCTTATGTGAAACCAGTTTTTTGTTTGTTTTTTTTTTCTTTTCTAAGACAGAGCTCCACTTTTCACCCTTGGTAGAGTGCCATGATGTCATAGCTCACAGCAACCTCAAACTCTTGGGTTCAAACGATCCTCCTGCCTCCGTTTTTATTTTTAGTAGAGACGGGGGCTCTTGCTCAGGCTGGTCTTGAACTCCTGAGCTCAAGCAATCCGCCCGCCTCGGCCTCCAGAGTGCTAGGATTACAGGCACGAGCCACCGTGCCTACCCCAGTTTTTTTTTTTTTTTTTTTTTTAATTTATGGTAAAATATATACAGCATTGCAGTCATTTTAAGTGGCATTTAGTATATCCATAGAGACATTGGTTTTTATGAAGTCCAATCAGCAATTATAAAAGCAGACATTTGTTATGACACAACAGCTTTGATTTTTTTAAGGTTTTTAAATGCCATTTAGAGCTAGGCATGGTGGCTCACGCCTATAATCTTAGCACTCAGGGATGCTGAAGTAGGTGGATTGCCTGAGCTCACAGGTTCGAGACCAGCCTGAGCCATAGTGAGACCCCATCTCTAAAAATAGCCAGGCATTGTGGCAGACACCTGTAGTCCCACCTACTAGGGAGGCTGACGCACAAGAATCGCTTGAGCCCAAGAGCCTGAGGTTGCTGTGAGCTATGATGCCATAGCACTCTACCAGGGTTAACAAAATGAAACTCTGTCTCAAAATAAATAAATAAATAAAATGCCATTTAGGCACTTGAGATAAATACATTGGCAAGAAACAGTAGGGGACACGTCCCATGATTATCTTTCTCCCCAAGAATGGATGCAGAAAAATGCTTATGTTTTCACACAGGCTCCAGTGGGGGACATTTCCAAATACTGGAGAATTCACCCAAGGCTTTTGCGACTTGGCCTCATGGGTCAGTCATTGATTCCACAAGAACTACAAAGGAGATGGAGATGGCCACAAGGCCTCAAGAACTAGGTGTTGTTGTTATTTCAACTATTGCTGATAGGGTCAGCAACTGCAGAAACGCCAACTCTTCCCAGAACATTCCAGGTGGGAGACTATCCTAGGAAACAAAGCCTGTTTCTTGATCATTTCGTACTTCCTTCCAAGAGCCATTCTGTGAATAGCTGATAGGCCTCGTGGGCCTAAGCTAAGTCAGGCCTAGGCTATAAGGGAAAAATACCAGTTATCTCCTGGCAAATTTCCGGACTGCAAGCTTTCAAATAAAATGAAGTAAGTCGCGTTCACTGCCAAGATAAATGAGAAAGTACTAACTGATTTCTTGCTTCTAGTTCATTCCCAGTTTCTTGCTTAGCTAATTCCCTGGGAAACAGACTGGAAGGTACCAACTGTTCCTGGACTGACTTTTAAACAATACAGGTGGAGAAACCACTGCAACTAAGATGTATGGGGGGGAGTACTGAAACTAAAATGTACAGGGGGAAGTATTACAACAAAGATGTATGACATATAACTAACCGCAAAATTCTGCTTCTGTACAATACTTGCTTGCTACCCTACCTGGATGTGCCTGGACAGCCTACGTGCCAACCAGGATGCAGACCAAGCCCGACCCTCAAGCACTCGGGGCTGCTCTCAGAGACCCTGTGTTGGAGCACTGAGGCAGGCGCCGGCCAGCTCTCAATATAAGGACTCCTCTTTGAATTTAACTTGTTTAGCAGTGTGATCTTCGTGGAACTCCTGGGCACAACATAGCCACAGACAACTGGATGGACACGGGCAGCCAGAATGGGAAATTCCACCTGCTCCAGGAAACCAGAACCAAATGTCTGCTTCACTGATGCCCCCGGGGTTGCAATTTCACTTTAACTGTTTCCTATGATAATGAAAACTAGGACAGCAAAGGTCAACTGCCCTGAGAAACTACAGCCAGGAGGGCCTGGAGGTGCTGACGGTGTGGCAATGATTTTTCTCTGCTTCTGAGAAACACTCAGAACTGGTTGGCAATACTCCAGTTCCATCTCTGTTACCAAGAGCGATGCATCTTCCTGTTCGCACTAGTAACTTTCATCACAGTAACTTGGGATCCACCTAATTTCCTCATTTGATATTTTTTCTGTATCATTCTCCTTTGAACACAGCAGGCCTTCAATACATATTTGTTGCAGGAGCTGAGTACCGAGCCTTTGTGACATCCTTACGGGATTATTTTTTTCTTATGATCATCACCATCATCTTATTCACTACCAATGTGTAGAAAAGTAAAATTAAACAACTTGCCCAAAGCCACACAGATAAAGGTTTATGATCCTCCACCTAAAACTCAGGTACGTGTTGAAGTATTCTAATCCCAGCATAACTTCCATAGCTGACCACCTCCTTAGCCCTAATTTTCATAGACTGGACATGTGCCACATTTACTTATCAGTACAACAGCCAAAACAGCCTATTTCCTTATGTTGTCCAGTTCTGAATGTTGACCAGCTTCTCACATCTTACAAAGGCTGTACCGTGAAGAGGTCAAAGATAGTTCATCAGCTATGTACTTGGAAACACTCCTCGTGGGGTCTCCACCTACCCCCAAACATTCAACACACCAACACATTCACATTTCCGCAGTGAGATCTATCAGTCGTCATGTAGAATGGATGATATATATATATATATTTTTTTTTTTTTTTTGAGACAGCGTCTCACTATGTCTCACTGAGTAGAGTACAGTGGCGTCACAGCTCACAGCAACCTCAAACCCCTGGGCTTAAGCAATTCTCTTGCCTCAGCTTCCCAAGTAGCTGGGACTACAGGTGTCTGCCCCAATGCCCAGCTATTTTGTTGTTGTAGTTATGATTGTTGTTTAGCAGACCCGGGCCGGGTTCAAACCTGCCAGCCTTGGTGTATGTGGCTGGCACCCTAACCACTTAGCTATGAGCGCTGAGCCTCAAATGGATGATTGAAAAAAAAATTCAGCTTATAAGCAGGACAAAGCTAGTTTTTTGTTTTTTCTTAAGACACTCTCACTTGTCGCCCTGGATAGAGTGCTATGGGTTCACAGCTCACAACAATCTCAAACTCCTAGGGCTCAAGCAATCCTCCTGCCTCAGCCTCCCAAGTTGCTGAGACTACAGGTACCTGCCACAACGCCCAGCAAGTTTTTTTTAACTTTTAAGTTAAAAAACTTAGACTGGTCTTAAACTCCTGAACTCAGGCAATACATCCACCTTGGACTCCCAGAGTGCTGGGATTACAGGCATGAGCCACCATGCCTCGCCAGGACCACGCTAGCTGGAATCAAGTTTTGCTACTACTTACCTTTGCCACAAACTTAAGGAAAACATGCTTTTTTTTTTTTTAATTTGTTTTGAAGGTTTGGGGATTTTGTGAATTGCAGGTAAGGGAGTGCGGATCTTTCAGGGTTACTGACTCCTAATGTGCTGTTCATTTAAACTCAGCTTTGTAAAAGGTCCTTTAACAAAGAACCACTTTAGATTAGCCACAGTCAGGGGGTCTCAAGGAGAAGACTTTAGCTACCTGCTTGCCATTCAGAAGAAAGCATCACCACTAAAAAGGCCAGAGATAAATCCTGAATACAAAAAAAAAAAAAAAAGAGAGGGACAGAAGATTACAGAAGTTTCAGGGAAAGAAAACAAGAGGTTTACCAGTAGGAATCAGAATGGAGGGAGTAATAATACCTGAAACAATGCTAAGAGATGAGTCGCGATTTGTATTTGCTGAGTATTCCACGTTCTGCAAGTATGCCCGAGCTCAATCTCGCCAATGCTTTATGCTCTGCCAGTGGGCAATGTGTTCTCCTTTCATATTGGGGTTACTGGGGTTTAGAGAGCCATAGGAGATGCCCAGATCTAAAGCTGGGGAGGTACACACACAAAAAAACGGAAGTCGGCCAGCCTTGAAAGCCCGCACCCTTCACACCCCCATCCTGACTTTTCGGGATACCGGCGCAAACAAATCAAGCCAGCCTGTCATACGATGACAGAGTGATTTCTTTCCCAGTGTGACATATTCATTTATCATCTTTCATAAGACAGACCTAGACTATAATTTAGTCCCATCGCTGCCACATAAATGAACTCTGGGTTTGGATGGGCATGGCCAGATTCTTCAACGTGGGGTCACTGAGAGAGTTGGGTGTCACAAGGTCAGGATTTGAGGCCGTGGGGAGGCTCTTAGGGGCAGAGCCCAGTGCAGGGCTGAGGCTCTGGGAAGTCGGGGATGACTATGAATTGATGGTGTTGATGATAATGAGCCTCCTGGGGCCAGGAGAAAAAGAAGAGAAATTTAGTTGGAAAAGTCAGATTTCTAAATGCGTTTGTCATCTCCACAGTGAGGAAGTTCAACACTCGATACTCAAGTACAATAAAACCTAATATACCTTTGAAACTGAGTATTATTGTAGAAAGATACTTCTTAAATATAGTAAGTATGCTTTGGCAAATAAAGTTATAAGTCCATTTATAATTACAGCATGTTGTGCATTTAAATGTCTAAATGTGAGAAGTCCACTCCGTGTCAAGTGGCAGACAGGAATAGAGAAATCTGCTGGCATTAGTGACGCACTTGATATTACCCAAAAGGCTGAGAAGCGATGTTGGTATTAATAATGAAGACAAAAATATAAATCGTGAATTAAACACGTGCTGTATGCCAGAAAATATCCCGTATGCTCTTTTCAATAAGACAGCCACTTTGCCAGTAATGGGGGGGGGAAATAAAAAGAACTCAGCGAGGTTGAATCCCTTGCCCAAAGACATACAGCAACTAGCTGTAGAGCTGGGATTTTAAAATCTTTATATTTGTTTACTAAGCCAAGCTTCATCTGCATCATAAGACCATTCAGATGCTTATTTTTCCAAGTGGATGATTATAACATGGCACTTTCATTAAAAAAGGGGGGGTGGGGACAAGGGATGGGGTGGCAGAGTATTAAAAAAAGGACAGAATATGCCCAACTGGCATAGATATATATAACCTTGCGATTTAGCGGTTTAGGCTTCTGCCACTGAGCCTGTGTGCACTTGACATACGGCGTAAAATGACAGCACCAGTGTGTCTTGTCCTTCTGTGAGGATCCCCATGGTTCAGGTACCCCCGTTGCAATAGTGCTCTGGGACCTCCCTCTCCTTGCTCCTCAGCACCATGAACGAGTAACTCAACATTATGACACAGAGTTCCTGGGAGCTGCAGGCTTCTGGAGGAAAGCCCCCAAGCTTAGAGGCGCAGGAGGATTCGGATCCTACCTCCCTGTTCCTTCACTGTGCGATGCACGACAGCCCTGACTCTACAATCCCTGAGTCTACAATTCATCGTCTACAAAAGAGAAGTCTTCCCACCTCACAGGGGCTGTGAAAACGAAATGGTATCCTGCGTGTCAAGCAGCAGCAACACGGCCCACGGCAGGCATTCCACACGGGGTGTTTAATTCAATCAATTAATTTTTTTTTATCACCGTCTCCGTCATCGTCTGAAGCTGCCGATGAGTCTTCAAGGTAAGGTACAAAAGCCAACAAGCTCTTAACTCCTAAGCTCTTGGATTCCAGGGCAACGGACTTGCTTCCTTGCCTGAAAGGCTAATACATCAGCAGTCACTCAGGTTATAGTCCCATGAAAAACACAGGGTGACAAAAGCCCCTTGCAGCAATCTCCAAGAAGGAGAAATAAATTAATCAAGCTGCCAAACAGAGAAGGCCGGGTTGACCTCCTTCTGATCTCATTACTTCTCTATTACCCTTTTGAAAAACATCCTCTTGCAGAGATCACTAATTGAGGATTATGTGGAGGGAAATCGCACCTCTCCATCACAGTGGTAACTTTGCCTCATTTGTCATCCCAATAATTCACTTCTTTTCTTTTCTGAAGAGACAGAGACACTAATGGACTATCACTGGTTAAAAAGGCAATTTTTCCATTTAATTGCACTCATTAAACACGGCAATAGAACAATTAGAAAAGCAATATTCTCAATATTTAATCATAGTGTAGGAATAATGAAACATTGCTACAAAATAAATCTCGGAGTATTTATAAAGTCATAAAGGAGCTGTTTTAACAACACCTGTGATCAGAGGCAACATATTTAAAATCAGACGTGTGATTTTTCATTGCTCCTGACTAGAGCTCGTCAACATTTGCGTGAGGAAGGACAGGATTCAGATGGGCCTGTTATCCTGTGCCGTTAGTTCGAGTTTCCACAGCTGCTATGAGAGAATGGCTCCTGGTCTGCGCCCTCACAGCAGCCACCCGGAGGGCATGGCCGAAAAATCTGAGCAACAGGATTCTGTGTCCACAAGCAGGTCAGGCCCTGTGTGGTTGTTTCTGAGGGCAAAGACTAGCTGCCACTTTCACATTTTTCAACAAATTATCAAGATATAATTCACATCCCATACAATTCATCCATTTAAAATGTGCAATACGGTGGGTTTAACACATCCAGAGAGTTGTGCAACTATCACCTCAGTGGACCACAAAACAGGCTCATCACCTTTCACTATGACCCTCAAGTCCCCCTCATGAAATCCCCACCCTCCAGGGAAACCAGTAATCTGCTTTCTGTCTCTATAGATTTCCCTATTCTGGACATTTCATAGGAACAGGATCATACAATATGTGGTCTTTTGGGACTGACTCCTGTCACATAGCACAATGCTTACAAGGTTTGTCCATATTGCAACATGTGTTAGTTCCTTGCTCCTTTTCATGACTTCAGAATATTCCATTACATGGATATACCACAACGTATTTATCCATTTCAGCACTGATGGACAACTGGGCTGCTTCCACCTTTTGGTCGTTCAAAATAATGCAGCCATAGACATTTTTGTACAAGTGTTTGTCTATGTTTTCATTTCTCTTCCATATAGATCTAGAAATGGAATTGCGCAGTTGTATGATAACCCTAACCATTTGAGAAAAATCCAACTGTTTTCCCCATTTTGCATTCACACCAGCTGCTAGTGTACAAGGGTTTCACTTTCTCCACATCCTCGGCACAACCTGATAGTGTCTGACTTTTCATGTTCACATTTCCATGATGAGGTGAGTAATATTTAAGACCAGAGAGGGCGGCGCCTGTGGCTCAGTCGGTAGGACGCCGGCCCCATATACCGAGGGTGGCGGGTTCAAACCCGGCCCCGGCCAAACTGCAACCAAAAGATAGCTGGGTGTTGTGTCGGGTGCCTGTAGTCCCAGCTACTCGGGAGGCTGAGGCAAGAGAATCGCTTAAGCCCAGGAGTTGGAGGTTGCTGTGAGCTGTGTGAGGCCACGGCACTCTACCAAGGGCCATAAAGTGAGACTGTCTCTACAAAAAAAATAAATAAATAAAATAAAATAAAAAGACCAGAGAAATGAACAAGTGCCCAGCTCACTTTGCAAACAGAAAATCCTGGTGCCTTGACTTCGGGGGAGGAAGTGCAGCCTGGGTGGGAAAGGCCAGGGTTTTAGAATCAGGTAGACAGAGGTTCAGATCTCATCCCTACCACTTTCAGGCTCATTGTAACCTTGAGCAAGTCACCTACACTACCCAAGTTCTGATGTGTCCCTTCTATAATACAGAGGTGAACACGGCAGAGTGTGAGAGTGAATGTTAAAGGAGGAAAATGCATCCAACAATGCCTAGAAAATTGCCCAGCACCCAACTGCTGCTCAGTAAAGGGTTCCCAGGGTTATTAATCAGACCTCACTGCATCATAACCTTAGGCAGCCCTCCTAATCCTGCACATCACTGGGTTCCCGTCCAGCCCAATCATGGACCCAACAAGCACTGTAATTAGTAAAATATGTTGGGCAGAAAAAAAAGAAAATGTATAATGAAGCAACAGGAACGGTCAATCTTACTTATCAAAAAACATTTGGAAGAAACATGTTTTCCTGATTCCAAAGAGGAAGCGGAGATGGAGAATCCACCCTACCCTGTTCTTCCTTTGCTGTGCAGAAGAATGAAAGTCACAGCCAAATACTAGGCATGACCTGCTTTGAGGATATCCAGTCCTTCCCAGTGGGGTCCCCACCTCTTATTGTCACTGCACAGAATGACCAAAGTCAGTAACTTATTAATTTAAACCAAGCTCAAAGAGGAGGGCAGGAAAAAAACAGATGCTGTTGAGTCTCTGATACCACTGTACCATTAACTGAGCCTCAATTAACAGAAAGGGGGCTGTGTTAAGGACTGGTTGATTCTCTAATGTATAAAATATCAGGCTGCAGCAGTATCTGGCACCTAGCAGGTACTCAGTAAGTACGTGCTGACTACATAAAACTATGCCATGGGTGATGTCATGGAAGAGCTTGGATGCCCTCCCTCACCCCACCATAATTTCCACCAAAGCCCACAAAGCAACTTATAAAAACAAATCCAAGATGGGAGGAGGGGATCAGAGCAGGAGAAAAGTTTCCAGACAAATCCTGAACCTTCCCTGTCCACTAGCCACTCCCAAGACCCTCTAGAGCAGGCTTTCTGAAGCAGCCCCTTGCACAGACTGCCCATTTTTTTTTTTTTTTTTACCATTTCTCTATATTGGACAATAGCAAAACATTGCCCACCACCCAAAACCAACCATTGCCAATTTGTATGAGCAAAATTGAGCTAATATGAGCTAAAATGGTTTTCATTTTTCTTTAATGGTTGGGGGAAAAAAACAAAAAGGACGACTATTTTGTGACACATGAAAATTAAATAAAATTCAAATTTCAGCCTCCATGGTGTTTTTGTAAATTGACAGAGACTGTACTGTGAAACCTAAAATATTTACTACCTTTCCCATTGCAGGAAAAGTTTGCCAACCCCTACTTTATACACCAACTTTGTTCACAATTATAAAAGTCAGCTATCTATCTGTCTATATATATAATAGATATATTTTATATATATATAAAAGATCGTGACTTCACATCTTCTGGATGGAGTTAAAACACATTCTTCTTAGCAAAGTATCACAAGAATGGAAAAGCAAGAATCCAATGCACTCAATACTAATGTGAAGCCCGCAGAAAAACAACTACACATGCACATAAGAGGAAAATATGAGTTTTGTAAGTAGGGGAAGAGGAGGATGGAGACAGAGTAATCAGGAAGACTGGTGTGATCCCACCTAAGGTGCTCTCATTGTATGGCACACCCCCTGGGTAAAGGGCTCAACTTGAACTTTACCCTTAGAAACACAAAGTAACCTACTCATTTGTACCCTCATATTAATGTGAATTTAAAAAATAAATAAAATATAAGAAAAAGAAGCTATATGCCATTTGTGAAAAAGTAAAGACTTATGCTTCTCATAGAAAAAAAAAAAGAGGCAATTAGAAACCATTAGAAAAACTTATCCGTAAGAAAGTCAATGTTCAAAGAGGCAGCAATCTAAGATGATACATAATTTTGAGTAGTTGATACAGTATAAGAAAATAAATTTGACTTTAAAAAATGATAAAAGTCAAGTAATTATTACAGGCAGCAACGTCCGGTGATGAGTTCATTCAGAAGATTTGATTCACACCCAGCTGGGTTTGAATCCTGCCTCTCACACCCATTGGCTGTAAGGTTCAATGGGCAAAAGTTACTTATCCGCTCTGAATCTCCATTGCTCTCCTCTATTAAAAGGGGTTGATAATATCCACGTCAGAGGGTTGTTGAGAAGTTTAAAAAAGGGTAAGTCTGGAAGCCTTTGGCATAGACTGGCTGTCACGTGTGCTCAGGAAATGCATCACTTTTACAAACTATTCCTTTAGGAAAGAAACTTTAGAAATGCACAACAATGCTTTATATTACCAAGGGAATCAAAGTCAAAATGTCACTTTTCCATGAATGCTGGCAAATACACACAAGGTTTGGAAGATGTTAAAAACAATACGACAAACTCTATAATCAGCTTATAACAAAATCCAGATGTATTTGGCCCATTTGCTAATCTGAATGGTTTGTCCTCGTCTCCCCCACACCCCACCCACATCCCACTGGCAGGGCAAGTGAGAAGTAAACACGCAATCATCCCACTTAGATATATGGTGAACTTGAAACCAGTTGGCTTTTTGTAAAATTTGGAGCCAAATGTTTAAGCCAAGACATTTGGTTTGTCCACTTTCACTGCTGTTTTGATGCACTAATCTGAATTTGTCTTTAGTCCACAACCTGTCCCTGGAGATACGCAATTTACAGCACGTTTAACAGACCTGCACAAATGAAATCCACTTACATCTATTCAGTTTGAATAGCTGAAGTCACTAAATATCACCAGCATCCTATGCCCCCCTCTATCCAACTTCCTAATGTTTCTGTTCAGAACGGTGTGTTTTGCAGGAAACCCAGACAACAGCCCCTAACAAAAGAGGGCCCGAGATGCACATGTGGACGCCAGGTGCTGAGTGTGCACCCTCACACCCCCCTCATAACTCCTCAAGTCACCACCACACGGCTTCCAGTAATTTACTTTTCCATGCACTCTGGTGTACCACTTCAGAAAATGACAGGGAAATAAGATAACATATAAATTCAAGCCCCAGTGTTAGGTCTTCAAATTCAGTCCTACCGACCCCCAACCATCAGATGACAGCTCTTGTGCAGACTACAAATACATATGAAGCTTCAATAAGCCTTCCAATTATGTCATTCTACTCCAGCCTTAACAGCGAGCCTAGGTATAGTCTTAAATAACAGAAAATGTGCAGAGTGGAGGCCGGGGACTGCCTGCTACTTCTGGGGCTCCAAAATGCCTGCACCAGAAAGATGTTTATAAATTCCTGTTGACAATAGAAATTTCATGGACAAAACTTTCTCAACTGTATAAAAAAAAAAAAGCCCACTAAAATATTAGGCATAATCAGTGTCGAACAGTGTCGAATATAATAGCCTTATATTCTATCTGTAAAGCTATTGATTAAGGTGAGTATATGTTCTAGATAAAGATATACATAACATAGACTCTGATGGTAAATGAGACAATTAACCTAAAATCCTCTGCAGTCTGGCACTCACAGTAAGACAAAAGCTTCAGAAATCATAAAGCAATTTTCATTTGCTGAATAAGGCTTTGATTGAAGACATAGACCCTGATTCAGTACATATGGGATGACATCAAATTTTTCTAAGAATACCACTTCTCTCTTCCATTAGACAAGGTATACCATCTTCTGCAAAGCAGCTGGATCATTTGTCAATCATCACGAGAAACAGACGGTTAGAAACATCTGGATACTTGAAAACATCTGGGTATCTCAGTTTCCACCCAGGTGTTTGGCTTCCCCTAGGTGCAAGCCTGCTGTCTTTAAATCCAGTAATTCTAAAAAGCTTTTGGTCAAGAGGTAAGTTTACTTTGTCAATTCCTTCTCAAGATAATTGTGTTTGCTAAAGGAAGTCCACATGCTTTGGGGGAATAATGCTGTTATTGGAATTTGTTTTATCAGGATGAATTAATCAAACTATTTCTGGAAAACGTGAGGGAGTGAAAAACAAATGCAAAATTGGTCCACTGTGCAATGTGGGTTCAGTCACGTTAACATGACTTGCTGTTCTCAAAAATGTAACTACTCCAAGATAACCAAGCAGAACCAGTTTAGTATGACAGCCCACATAAAAGGTGATTTAAAAAAATAAAATAAAATAAAATAAGGCTGTTGAGTAAATCCAAGTATAATTGCTTTATAATGCTTGTGTACTCTCCGTTTAAAAGTCTAGGTACAGTTCACGCCTGTAATCCTAGCACTCTGGGAGGCCAAGGTAGGTGGAATGCTTAAGCCCAGGAGTTCGAGATCAGTCTAAGCCACAGCAAGACCCTGTCTCTAAAACACAGCTGGGCATTGTGGTAGGCGCCTGTACTCCCACCTACTTGGGAGGCTGAGGCCAGAGGAATGCTTGAGGCCAAGAGTTTGAGGTTGCTGTGAGCTATGACACCACAGCACTCTACTAAGGGCGACAAGGTGAGACACTGTCTCAAAATAAATAAGTAACAAATAAATAAAAATCTAGGTACAATTTCAGTTCTCCATCTTGAATGCGGCCATTAATTCATTCATTCATGTATTAACACCTGGTCTTACTGTCTGGATCTATAGTTACCTAAGTGAAGCTGAGAAATGGACACTGAATAAAGTTCTTGCCCATATGCAGTTCCCTGGCTAGCTGGAGGGACAGAAAATGGGACAAATATTCTCACCCCAATATAGCATCATCCACCTTTTATGATGTGTGGTATGAACTGAAGGTAAAAGGTATAGAGATTATGTTAGGAGGTCTGATTAAGGTCAGAGAGAGGTTACTGGAAAACAAAAAGATGAGGATTTAGTAAGGAGGGACTAGAAGAGGAGATGTCTGAAGAACCAAAGAGAGGAAGAAAGGCTAAGAGTGGAGGATGGGGGTGTGACTTTAGAGGGTAGCACAGGGAGGTGTCCCTGGCAGTGAAACAGTCCCGTATTCTACTTGGTGGTGGTGGTTACCTGAACCCACACATGTGACAAAATGGCATAGAACTTCTGTCCTTTACTGCTATATGCCAAATTACCAAAAAGAAAAAAAAATGCATGGCTTGACATCACATGAATTTGTTATTTTACAATTCTACAGTCAGAAGTCCAAGCTGGATCTCTTGGGACTAAAGGTGAGCCATCAGTGGGGCATAGTCCCTTTTGGTAACTCTCCAGGGGAATCTAGCCTATACTTTTCCCAACTTCCAGAAGCAGCCTGCTTCCTTTGGATAGGGATTGCCTCCCTCGAGCTTTGAAGCCCACAGCACCCAGCTGACCTCACACCCTGCCATCCCCTCAGCTGGTTTCACCTGATTCTTTCTTCCAAGAAGCCTTGTAATTACATGGGACTACACAGATCATCCCAGATACTCTTCCTAGTTTAACTTCATCCGACAACCTTAATTTCATCTGCAAACTTAATTCCCCTTTTCCATGTAACAAGGTGTATTCACAGATTCCAGGGATTAGGGTATAGATATCTTGGCAGGGGATGGGGGCCATGATTCCATCTACCACAGAGCTATACGCACACATGGTGCGGATGTCAACGTGATGGTTCTGATAACATCCTGCAGTTATATAAGGGATCTCACTGTGGAAGACTAGTAGAGGAATCTTCTCTGTACTATTTTTGTAAATCCCTATGATTCTATAAAGAGTTTTTATAAACAATTTTTTTTAATAGCCAATAATTACAGAACAAAAATATATCTGCACAACACTGAAAGTAAAGAAAGCTCTTTACGTTTATTATCCCATTAAATCCCCACAACAACCCCATAGGGTATTATTTCCATTCTACAGATGAGAACACTAAAGGCAAGATCACCTTCATTAATTTAGCCAAGGCCATTTTAATCCACATAGTGTGTCTCTAGAAGTTGTGTTCTTATTTTTTTTTTCCATTTTAAGGAGTCAAATTTAATTAAGGTAACAAATACCATATATGGACCATACATCAGAAAGTATGAGAGGTTAGATCGATGAGAATTATCATTTAAAAAGAAAGTCTTGGCAAGGTGGCTTACAACCTGGAATCCTAGTACTTTGGGAGGCTGAGGTGGAACAATCACTTAAAAACCAGGAGTTCGAACAACCAGCACAACATAGCGAGACCCAATCTCTACCAAAAAAAAAAAAAAAACCCAGCCAGACATGGCGTATACCTACAGTACCAGCTACTCAGAGGCTGAGATCACTTGAGCTAAAGAGTTTGAGGTTGCAGTGAATTGTGATGCCACCACTGTACTCTTCCCTGGACGAAAGAGTAAGACCATTCTCAAAATAAAAAGAATGAGGAGGAGGAAGAAATGACGGTACCAGAGGAGCCTGGACAGGCAACATGGCAGGGGCTAAATCCTGGGCTTATTCGGAATAACCCTCCCAAGTACCTCTCTCCATCTCCTACAGAAAACTTAGGTTGCAGACAGGTTAAGATCACCCAAATGGAGCCACCACTTTGGAGTTCACTGCTTTCTGGTTTTCTTACAGGTTATCTTGCTTTTCCTTCCTTTTCCCCAACTACATGGATCCGAGCGCAAGTCAGCCAGTCCTCTACAGAATTCTTCACATTGGCAAAGTGTGTTCTGGATGGATACGTGGCATGAAGTAGCTCCTGTTCATTCCAACTGCTTCAGGGTTTTCAGCTCAAGGGAATGAACACTTGCCCAAAAACAGGCAAACAGAGTCTCTGCTTAGAATCAAATCTGGAGCTGAATCATATGGGGATAGAAGGGGATAAGAGCTGAGTCACCCAAAGGCAGTACCATGAAGAGAGGGGTCCTGGAGTGTCTGGTAGCAGTGAGCACAGGTCTCCAGGCACAAGGAGAGACGCCCATGCCTAGGAGAACGGGGTGCTAATCCACCAATCCTGGGCTTCCTCCCTCTAAAACCGTGATTTTCAACTGGTGTGGCAGGAAAGGTTCTTAGGTATGCTGTGAAAACTTTTTAAAGATCATTAATTAAATTATTTTTCAAAGAAGTTCAAAGCACAGTAAGTATATTCTTTTTTGGCTTCTTTTTTTCAATCAGGATAATTTAAGTTTGCCGTGAAAGGTTATTTACAGGTTCGACTGTGTCGTGAGATTTTTTTAAAAGGTTGAAAAACACTGCTCTTGAAAATAACCCACGATGTGACTGAGTTTCTGTCACATGCAACCAAACTCACAGCAGATACACTAACAGTATTTCCCTTTTCTTAAGGGGTCTAAAGACTTTTCTGTGACTTGTAACCAAAGAGGCCTCAAGTACCCAACTCCTCCATCTCTGATAGGAAGCTGGAAATTCTCCTCTACCTTACCCATTCTCCTCTCATTCCTTTGTCTCCATGCCCATCCAAACGCAAAGCTTTCCGGCTGCTGCCATGGCAGCAGGTAGACTGCTTGAGCTCAAGAGTTCAAGACCAGACTGAGCAAGAGTGAGACATCATCTCTACTAAAAATAGAAAAACTAGTTGGGTGTGGTGGAAGGCACCTGTAGTTCCAGCTACTCAGGAGGCTGAGGCAAGAGGATCACGTGAGCCCAAGAGTTTGAGGTGGCTGTGAGCTGTGATGCCACAGCATTTAACCGTGTGTGACAGAGTGAGACTCTGTCATAAATAAATAAATATTTTCTAGAAATTTAAACACACACACATACACATCCCTCCTCCCAGACCCAGGGTTCCTAAATGTTCCTGTAGGATGCCTCTGTATTGCTGCAGCTACTCAAGTATTGCTCCCCCACCCCTCACCCCAGGATGTGCAGATCAAGTGCCTGTCATCCTTAAACGCTGAATTTGAGGGACACAATATGCCCTTAACTCAAAGGGAAAGTGACTCACATGCCCTCAGTGTTTTCTGTAAAGCATACTGTGAGAACCGATTTCTGCTCCTGGATCTTTTGTGCTCCAGGGTAGAAACAGGCAGCGGTCCAAACATGGTGTAACCTTTTCAGCAGCCATAAGGAAAAAGTCACTACCACTTTGCTTTTTCTAGGGAGGCTGAAGGAAGAACAGGTGAAGCCAGTGCACCAGGGGATTAGCAAAGCCTCCGCGAAAAGAAACAGAGATGTTTATGGGGAGTGAAAATGAATGATAACAGTCTCACTGTCCACTCTCATTTCCTCGTGTTTGACCAAGTCCCTGGATGTCATAAACACTGAAGGGGAAATAAAATGCTCTAATAAATCAAGGTGAGGACACGGTGGAGGGAGCCAGCGGGGAGGCACACCTGCAGAGTCGCTCACTCCTCTGACAGGGAGTCAACATGCAGAGGGCAGGCGTCTAGGACTGAGATGGGCGGCCTCCAAGCAGGGGAAGCTCTACACTGGTCCCACGTGACCCAAGTTCTGCGTCTGCACGCACACACAACTCTCAAACACACTCCAGTTTCAAGTTCTGCGTCTGCGCGCGCACACACACACTCTCAAACACACTCCAGTTTCAAGTTCTGCGTCTGCGCGCGCACACACACACTCTCAAACACACTCCAGTTTCAAGTTCTGCGTCTGCACACACACACACACACTCTCAAACACACTCCAGTTTCAAGTTCTGCGTCTGCACACACACACACACACACACACACTCTCAAACACACTCCAGTTTCAAGTTCTGTGTCTGAACACACATACACACACACTCAAACACACTCCTGTTTCGAGTTCTGTGTTTGCACACACACATACACACACAGACTCAAACACACTCCAGTTTCAAGTTCTGTGTCTGCACACACATACACACACACTCAAACACACTCTGGTTCTGGGAAGGGGCCAAGGCACCCTTGTCTGTCACTGCCTACCCAGCACATTTCCCTGTGTCTTGGTCTGCACTTTCTCAGCCTCAGCCCTGTGGACACCTGGGCCAGACGTCTTCCTGGGGCTTTCCAGGCTGTAGGACCCCTAGCAGCCTCTCCCTGAGAGATGCCAGCAGCCTCCTCGATTACACCACCACAAATAAAAATGTGTATACCTCCAGGGGGAAAAATAAAACAAAACACTGCTTCAGCTGAATTGAGAGAGAGAGAGAAAGAACGCATTTACCCAAAACACCACCAGCACTCGAGTTTCCATGCTGGTTCCCCCATTCTCCATCTGACTAACACCTGTCCACCCTTCTAAAAACCTTCTCCGACTAGGGTCCTCCACCCCTTGGAAGAGAGATGCCCCTTTCTCCAGGTCCCCCCAGTTTCCTGGACCACTAGAGCCCTAATCCCACCACTGGCCTTCTCCCTGCCCAGGCTTCCCTGGAGTCCAACTTCCTTTCACTCAAGAAACACATTTATTTCATCTTTGCAGCTCCAGTGCTCAGCAGAGTGCCTGGGTGACGTTAGAGGTCCAGTAAGTTTGTTGGAAAAGTGAGTAACAAACAAAGAGAGAAACAGTGGTTTCAGCAGGAGGCACGTCCAGGTGCACAGGACTGACTTTGAGTGGTGTAATTCTACAACTTGAAAGGATGGGACACAATATAAAGAAGTGTGCTGCGCTCAGCATCTTCCATATGTTATAAATATATTTTATAATGGATAAAATAGAAAGAAGCCAGAGAATGACGTGAGAAAAACAGTACAAGAGGAAAACAAGGCTCCATTGTCACAGAAAGAAAACTGAGGCTCAGAAAATTTAAGTATCTTGTCTAAGGCCATGGAGGAGGGAACGTGCTGAGACTCAAAGCTGGACTCGAGACCATGGAGATGGTCAAGTCCAAAGCCGTCTCCCTTGTACCACCCAATCAGTGAAAGAAGCCATTCTCCACTCTGAGTGAGACCCATCAGGTTACTGATGTGGGCCAAGGGAACTGGTTTCAGCAGAGACCACGGGGATCTCTTGGCAAGATACTCACAACTAAGTGAGAAAACAGACGCTCTCATTCTTTGCTGGTGGGAGCAGAAAATGGGCACGACCCTCTTGGAAGGCATTTGACAGCACTAAAGACTTGACTAGGGAACTAGCGATTTCACTTCATGGAATTTAATTTAACAAAACCTTCTGAGGTATGTAAGACAAAAGCTAACAGAAAAACTCAACATTCTATGCACACACATTGACCAGGTTCTTACAGCACCACTTACAACAACAAAAGCAGAACAGAGAACCCTCTCACTGAAATTGGTTGAAAAGAAAATGGACACAGATTTGCTTAAAAAGTGTGCTAAGGAATAATAGTCCTGTGATTTGGAGGAAAATAAAGGACTGCCAGGTAACAAGATAGGCTAGGCAACAACTTGCACATTCTAAAGGAACTAAACTGATTTATTCAAGGAACCAGGGAAGGACTGGGGTGAAAACAGCCAGAAAGGGCACTAGAAATTTCTGACAGCAAGAGAAACAAAAACAAAACTAGAAAGCTGCTTGATGTTCAACAACAGGAGACTTATTAAATAAATGCAGATTTCTCTCTGCTGCTATTTTAAATGGTGTATTAAATCCAAGGGTGTGGATGGTAATGTTTCTCTCGGTCAGAGCAAGACACACACACACTCACACACTCGCTCATATATGTGCATACACACACTCACACACACAAACCTCCTAAGACTGCTGTGTGCTCACACGATCCTGCCAAGTGTTCTGTCTGCTTTAAGTACTCTTTACTCCCTCCGCTTGCCCCTATTAGAAATGGTTGTAAGAGTATGTATTAAATCAGTTGGGTAGAATAGTACCAAAAACACATAGCATTCAAATTTTTGAATTTGAATGAGAGATGCTCCTTCTCCGGGAGAATGAATGGTACAGCTCCATCTGACATTAGGGATCAATATCTAGAGAAAGAAGCCACACACAGAAGAACAACAGGACACAAATCTGCCCCTGTAGGGATCCGCATCTGTAATCACTCCATCAGCATTCGCTCCTGTAAAGCACCAGGGACAGTGCACAACAGTTGTCTACAGATGGAGGCAGGGGCAGAAGGGAGGTCCTGCAGGCCACCAACTTGGGAGCTGATCGCCTGTGGCCTGTCCAAGACCAGGGCTAAGGTATTGCAGAACCTTCTAA
This sequence comes from Nycticebus coucang, assembly GCF_027406575.1. Classification (NCBI taxonomy): domain Eukaryota; kingdom Metazoa; phylum Chordata; class Mammalia; order Primates; family Lorisidae; genus Nycticebus; species Nycticebus coucang. The sequence goes on along the minus strand of NC_069781.1, from coordinate 175,462,534 downwards.
GCATATTGTCCACGAACCTGTCCAGACAACTTGGAGTCTTAGCTCCTCTGATGCAGAGTGCTAGAGTCACCAACAGTTTGGAATGAGACCTGCGCCAGGTTGCCACTTGCCAGCAATGTGAGCGAGTTTCCTTACTTGAAGCTTTCAGCTGAAAGAACAGCTAAAAGTTCTCCTGTAAACTTGGATTCACTCAACAATAACAAATAGCATCAGTGAATATGCTAAGTTACATGAATTAAGATAGAATTGGGATGCTTGTTCAGCTGACCTGAAGATAAGATTATCCTTGACACTCCAGCTGGACCCAATATGATTACAGAGTCTTTAAAAGAGAGAGAAGGACGCAGAAGAGGAAGAACAGAGACACGGCCGTTCAAGAAGGACTTGGCCCGATGGTGCTGGCTTAAAGATGGAGAAAGGGACCACGAGCCGAGGAACACGAACGCTCTCTGAGTTGGAAAAGGCGAGGAAATGGATTCTCCCCTAGAGCTTCCAAAAGGAACACAGCCCTGATGACACCTTGATTTCAGCAGTGATACCCGTATGAGACTTCTGCCCTCCAGAAATAAACGAAAATAAATTTGTATTGTCTTAAATTACTGAGTTTGAGGAAATTTACATAGCAGCCATACGAAACAAATGACCCAGTCTCCCTTTTCAAAATAATTTTACTGTGCAAGCAATACATGAACAATTCTCCCCCTTAAAAAAAAAAAAAAAAAAGAAAGCATCCTAAACCAGACTCAAGTCTCTCCCTTGGCTCTTGGTGCTCGCTGTTCTCTCCACTCGCCAGCCCTCTGAGAGACAGCCACTACGAATAAGCTGGGTGTGCGTCCCACAGGCCTCTTTCTCTATCTATCTTTACTGATATGTGTAAGGGTCTCATTGTTCTCTGACCCTTTCAGCACTGTCTCTCAAACAGTTACCACTCACCTGCCACAAAAGAGAAACAGATCAAAATTTTGCCCAACACCTGGAAAGAAATTCCAGGGTCTGCTCCCTCCTCCTGGGGGTGAAGGAACGACAGTCTGTGTACCCTTCAGCACCCTCTGTACCCTTTCAGGTACCCTCTGTCTCTCTTTCAATTACAAATTCTCCATTTCAGAGCTTGCCATAGGAACTGAATTCTCCCAGCTTGAACCTGTTAAGTATTTACTGCTTGGCAGATCAGGATAATGTCACCATCTCAAGATCCTTAACTTGATCGCATCTGTAAAGTCCCTTTTGCCATACCAGGGGTTTCAGAGATTGGGGGTTAGATATGTTTGGGGACCTACAGAGTCCTCCATTTCATTTGTACAAGAAGAAACCAGGCACTGCATTAGCAATTAAGGGGCAGCAGCGAACAGGTGTTTAGTTCCTTCACCAAAAAAAAAAAAAAAAGATCTTTCGTAACAGATTCTGCTTAAGTTTTGTTTGGTAACTTTTTTAATTTCCAAATATTAGTGGGGTACAAATGTTTTTTCTTACATGGATAGGTTTTTTATTGTTTTTTTTTTTCTTTTCAGTTTTTGGCCAAGGCCAGGTTTGAACCTACCACCTCCAGTATATGTGGCCGGCACCCTACTCCTTGAGCCACAGGCACCACCCTACATGGATAGTTTTTATAATGCTTTAGTTAGGACTGCAAGCATGCCCATCATCACTTGAATATTGTTAATTGTACCTGTTAGGCAGGTTTTTACCCCTCTCCTTCACCCAATTCTTGATTTCCAAAAATTGGTATTCCTTTCGGTGCCCATCGATTAATTCCAAATTATTAGAGAGTACTTGTGGTATTTGTTTTTCCATCCTTAACACACTTCGCTTATTATGATGGTCTCCAAATCCATCCAAGTTGCTGCAAATGACATTATTTCATTCCTTTTTATCAGTGAGTAGCACTCCATGCTAAACACGTACCACGTTTTGTCAAGCCACTCATGAAATGACAGGCGCTTGGGTTGATTCCACATCTTTGGGATTATGAATTGTGCTATGATAAACATTTGCCAGCAGGTGTGTTTTTGATAAAATGGCTTCTTTTCCTTTGGGTAGTTACCCCATAGTGGGACTGCTAGATTGAATGATAAGTTGACTTTAAGTTCTTTGAGTAATTTCTATACTGTTGTTCACAGAGGCTGTGCTAATTTTGTAGTCCCACCAACAGGGTTTAAGTGTTCCTTTCTCTCTGCATCCACTCTGCTTAAGTTCTTGCTGAGTTAAGAACTTAAAGTAGCCACAAGGAAATCTCAATGCAAAAAGAACCGGCACAAGCTCAAAAAATTGGGGGTTATTGATGAATTATCACCCCTCTCTAACAAAGACACAGTGGAAAGCTGCCTTGGGAACTCTCTGAAGACAAAACCAGGAGGTTGGAAACGGGTCGTGAAAGAGATAATACCTGGATGCCTACAATGAAGAGTGGCCAGGCTGCTCACAGACACAGCACACAAATGGAGCTCGCTGGGGATTGTGGGAAGGAATAGAATGTGCTGTGGATTATGGGAAAGCATGGGGCTCACTGGGGATTATGGGAACAAGAGAGGTTCTATGGGAATTATAGAGAGGTGTGCGGTTTGCTGGGAATTATGGGAAAAGTGGGGCTCACAGGGGATTATGGGAACAAGAGAGGTTCTATGGGAATTATAGAGAGGCATGCAGTTCGCTGGGAATTATGGGAAAGAGTGGAGCTCCTCGGGAAATTGGGAAGGAGTAGGGCAGGAATTGTGGGAGGGAATGGGGCTCACTGGAAACTGTGGGAAGGCACTTTCCCAACTCTTTGATCTGGCGTAAGACATCTAGCGTAAGACATATCCCCTTCTGGCCACAAATGGAAGCATGCCCGACACTCTGGAGTAGCATTACAAACAGATGGAATAGTTGAGGCTACACAGGGGGCCCATCTTTGGAAAGGGTGCCCAGATGAACTCTCGTGTAACTCTGGGAACTTCTGTGGACACCACAAGGTAGGGATCTAAACGCCTATTGCCACATGGGAAAGAAAATCTCCATTGGAATCCTGATCACCTGACCAGCAGCACATAACAACAAATGGCACCACATCTGCAAAGAGCTAGACTCACGCCTCTAGAATTTTCTGCCGTAAAATGTCTCAGGATATCATGAATATTATTATCCATATTATCATTTATCTATACACTTTTTTTTTTAGAATTTAGATAAATTCTAAATACATGTCCCCAAATCCATCCTACCTCAAGTTTTCTCATTTCTTCTGCTGTTAGGTGAAGAAGCCATCATTCATTATAAACGCATTCCAGCTATAAAAGCATGAATTACTAGAAGGTAATTCCTTTGGAAGACTCAGACAGTGGCACACAGACACTTCTCTGCACAGTCTTTGTGGGCGAGTGTCTATATATAAACACAGCTCGAATTGATTGTGGGGTTTCAAGAAAAATGAATTGCCTATGTGAAGGACATCTGTATTAAGACCTGTTCCTAATCAAAGGAAAGTAATTCTTCTTGGTGGTCCGACCACTTAACTTAAACAAAAAGAACTGAGCCAACTTTCATCAATGAGCCTTTCTTCCAACCGTTGTGGGGTGGGGGGAGAAAGAAAAGTAAAAATGAGAGTTGGCTACTGGTTGTGGCAATGTTGTGCCAGAAGGTTAATAATGATGGGTTTCAGGTCACCGACAATTTCTCATGTCAAACTAACTTGAACCATCAACTCTCAGGGGCCAACCGTTTCATGTGGGCTAACTGGTACCCACAGTCCTTCTTAGACACCCAAGTGGTGGGTGGTTGACATTCTGCCATTGTATCATTACCAAAAACAAGAGAGGGGCTTTTTGGTCTTTCTTCTTTTCTTTTTTTTTTTTTTTAAGTGCTCCTATGTTAAAGCTTCATGAAAGATGATTAAACTAGCTCAGTTTCAAGATGACTGGAACTTGAATGGGCCAATGCCTTTTAATCATTTCACGGAGCTCTTTCAGAGAGGGAACCTGGGGGTAAACATTCCTAAATATCCCTACAATCATTCAGAAGCCTCCACAGTGCCTTTCTCTACATAGCCTGTCTTGTTCTCGGGTGTTCTTTTCAACTCTAAATGGCCCAGGGACTCATCTGGAGGTTACTTGGCTTTCTCCTTCTGGGAACTGTGAGGTAAGGCTGGAGAACAGAAGAACACACTGGCTCATTTCTTGTTTGTTATTAAGAGCTTTTCCCTGGCTAGGGAGGCCCATCACAGCAGCTGTCCATGAAACTCACACTGCCACAGAGAGGGAGGAAAAGTAAAGAAGAATTTGTTGGTGATTTGAATCAGGCCACCAAGTCCGGGCCTAATACTCAGGAGAAGCTCTGATTGACACAACCATAGGGCCTGAGAGTCACGGACAACAGAAAAGACAGAAACTCAGATTCCCGTGTGGGGTCGGGGGGTGGAGATGGGTTTCATAACTGCCCTGTGCTGCCAAATTATCAGTATGTTTTAACTAGCAAGGAAGGAAGGGGAAAAAAGGAGGAAGGGAAGAAAAGGAAGGAGGGAAGAAAAATAAGGGAGGGAAGAAAAAGAAGGAGGGCATCGAAGAAGAAAGGGGAGGGAAGGAGAGAAAGGAAAATGTGTAGTTATGAAAATGAGGGTTTTCCCAGTGCCAACAGATGGTCAACTGGTCCGACCAATATCAATCAAAATCTCAAGTGTATATACCTTTTGATTCCACTTCCAGGAATTGCCCTTGCAGTATAGTGATCTGCTCATTTTGGTGGCGTTTGTAATAGCAAAGTAATGGATAAAACCCAAACATCCATCAATGGGGAATGCCTAAATACGGTGCAACAAACTCTTCAATGGACCATCATGAAGCCACATGCACATATGTTACACCTGTGTATATACTGATGTGGAAGAATCTCTGAGATGTTGTGAAATGAATGGAGTATGAAACAGTGCGCCTACCATCCCGATATTTTACTAACAGCCACACCCTCACTAGCATTACGGATGTGCTGGAGTTTGCACAGACCATCTTGGAAGGATTCATGCTCATGTGGAAATTCTGGAAGCTTCAGGAGAGAAGAACAGAATGTCTGGGGGAAAAGGATCTAAGGAGGCCAAACCTCTACCCTCATCTGTTCTCACCTTTTGAATGTTGAACAGTGTCAATGCATTATCTTATCCAAAGTAAAAACAAATAAAAATATTCAAAACAGGTGAAAAAGTAAAATGCTCTAGGCCTGTGCATTAGAGAGGGGGCTCATTAGTGAGCAGACGGTGAGTAGCAGTGAGAATTAAATGCCCAGGTTATGAATGGAAAACCCAGGTATCCCCCCGCTCTCCCCACCACCCCACACCAACCTGGGCCCCTGGGCCAGGCACAATGGAGAAAGCATATGGAAACTGTATTTTTAAATGTTCAGCCAGTATTTCTTGGCTAAAACCTCAGGGCTGGTGAAACTGCATTTGATACTAATCTTAAAAGGGCTCTAAGAGGAAGCTATTAGAATTGTATATACATTCAATAGCAACAGCCTGGCTATTGGGAGGGAGAAGAGGAGGGAAGGACAGGTGTTTGGGAGGGAGAAGAAGCGGGAAGGAGGGGGTTGGGAGGGAGGGGACAAGGAGAGGGAGCTTGACATGAGGTGGTCTTGAAAATTTGAAAAGCAGTGTTCAATTCCCAGCTTACTCACTCCTCAGTTCTGGGCCGTAGCTGAGAGGATGTCTATGAGGTCAGTGTGCTCAGCTATCAGGCCTGTGTGAGGGTATCAAGTTCCTCCTCGTTCATGGACAACCAGGGCTGGGACTTGAAGAACATCTGGCCTGGGACTACAAAGGCCACAGTGAGACAAAGATGAAGGTACTTTTAATTAAAACCACACTTGATTTATTTATGCCTTTTTAAAAAATATGTCTGTTACTTAAATAGCATAAATCAGAACTTTTAAAAAGTAGGAAAGAACAGAGCAAGCATATAACACGCGGTCAAAAATAAGGCAGTAACACGTGATCCAGATTAAGGCAAATACTCCACCTAGGAAGAAGTGGGCAACAAATCTCAGCTTTCAAGAAACTGCACAGTGCCCTGCTTTAAAAGGCAAATTGTCGTTCAAAAGAACCATCTCTCTTCTCAAATCAACACCCATACAGATAGTTCTGCCCGGGTCCTCTGAAAATGGGTCTGGTGATGTTCCGAACCTTGTCTTCACAAGGCCATCACTGCTGATAAAATAGTGAGGTCTACAGGGAGAGTTTTTGGAAAAATCTGATGTCATCGGGCAAAGTTAAAGGTTTGGGGCCAGGAAGGGGTTGAGAGGAGTGAAAATGAGATAAGCCGGGAGGGAGCAAATCGAATAACTGCTAAAACTCTTTGGGCCCAAGGGACATGCAAAGTCAGAGGCAGCAAATGTAAATGCCGACAGTGTTTTGGCAAGTAGCACCAACGAGGAAAGCTGCTCCGATTCTTAGATTGAGAAGGGGGCAATAAGGAGTGGTGGAGATTGTAGTAAACTAAAGACCACACACCCTCCTTAGCTCCAAGCAATTGGTGCCTCCTCTTCCAATTATAAAGTCTAAAGGGAAAGCCAGATTTTTTTATATGCAATCTTTCCATTTGTATGTGTGTATCAGCTTTTTATGGTTTATTTTACATTATCCTGAAGGCAAAACAAAACACATCTGCCATTAGGTGATGTCACTTGAGACAGCGGAACATCTCACTGAGTTTTCTCCTTCTGAAATCACACCCAGAGCTACACCTTATCCCTGGGTTGGGGCAAGACAAGGTTAAAAGAGGGACGTAGAGGGGTGGGAACAAAGTCTGGGGATTGAGGGTTAATCTTAAAATGTTCATAAGTGATATATTTGCCTGTCAAATTTCATGACCTTGGGAGAATGAAAAACCACACTTAAAAACCTCATCTAATTTTAGAGTAAGTTACTTTGACATGCAAACACAGCTCACAGGTACAACAGCCCCCTCCGTGATTCAAGCGATGCCGATTCCTCCCCCCAGCCCAAGAAGGCAGAAGAATGGCTTAGTTCTAATGCTTGAGCAAGGCAATCAGGAGGCCCAGAGATGTGTCTCTCACTCAGTGCCCTCTCTGTGTTCCAGAGGAGCCATCAGTGACAAGAAGCAGTCTTCAGCTTAGTCTTCCTCAGACCGTAATCATGGGCAAATAGCCCTGAGCTCTTAGAAGATTTGTTTTATAGTCTGAGACTTGAATCTTGCTTCCCACCACCTTTTTGCCGGACAGGCTACAGCATAGAACCCCGGGGAGCCTGTTCTGCCTGAGATAAATACAGCACCTGCTGCCATTCTTTTTCCTTCCTGCCTGTTTCACTCAAGAAAATCAGCTTCTTAGCTGGACTGGAAGACAAAACCAGATTGACAAATTTACAACAAAATGTGCAACCAAGTTAAATCCTCTCAATAAAAGTACTGACAAATTTAAAAAGCCTTGCTACCTGGTAAAGAAAATCAGTGGCAACCACAATATCCAGAGAGAAGCCTGCCCTCTGACCTTGATCCCCCCAAAAAAAATTTGTGTAAGAAATAGACTAATAAGATATAATACCCTTGAAAGTTTGTTGTACCACCAATCTCAGTTACAAAGACACGGGATCAACCTAAGTGCCCATTTAACTGATGAGTAGGATTAAAAAATGAGGGCTATATACACCATGGAATACTACTCGGCCATCGAAAAGAATGACATAATGTCTTTTGCAGCAACTTGGATGAAATTGAAGGCCATTATACTAATTAAAGTAACCCAGGAACAAATAAAACAAATACTGCATATTCCCATTTATAAAAGCAAGCTCAGAAATGGGCATGTGCAGTCATACAAAGCAACTCAATGGCCTTTGGAGACTCAGAAGGGTAAGCAGATGGGAGGGGTCGTCAGATGAAAAATTACCTATCAGGTACAATTTATACTATTCAGGTGACTAGTAAATTAAAAGCCCAGACATCTCCATGATGCAATTCAGCCATGGATAATCCACTCATACCCACTCAATCCACTTGAATTAAAAAAAAAAATATATATAATACCAAATGTTATGTTTAATTCGCAGCCTGACTGTTAACAAAAATATATATATAAAACAGGCTGCGTTAAGAGGATTGCTCAAGCTCAGGAGTTTGAGGTTGCTATGAGGTACGATGACATCATGGCACTTGACCCAGGGTGACACAGTAAAATTCTGTTAAAAAATAAATAAATAAATAAATAAAAACTATAAAAAACCAGAGGGAGGCGGAGCAAGATGGCAGCCGAGTAACAGCTTCCTTGCATCTGGGCACCGTGAGTCTGGGGATATAGGACTCCAGGCATCTCTGGCTGGTGGGATCTGCCTATCATCACCCCTGAGAGGATACAGGGACTCAGCGAGAGACTTCTGGACCCCAAGATGAGGACTAAAACAGTGGAAAACCGGCAAGTGGTCATGTGTTCAATCCATCTAAACCCGCCCGCAACTTCCACAGGCACGAGAACTTAAAGAGCAAGAGGAAGTGAAAGGAAAATTAGGGCAAGGAAACAGATAAAAGAAATCACCCATGAGGAAGAATCAGCAGAAAACTCCAGGCAACATGAAGAACGAGTCCAGAACAACCCCGCCAAGGGACCATGAAGTAGCTACTGCAGAGGATTCCACTTATACAGAAATGTTAGGAATGACAGAAAGGGAACTTAGAATACACATGTTGAAAACAATGAAAGAAATGATGGAAACAATGAAGGAAACTGCTAATAAAGTGGAAAATAACCAAAAGGAAATCCAAAAACAGAATCAAATAAGAGATGAACGATATGAAGAATATAAAAAGGATATAGCAGAGCTGAAGGAACTGAAACAGTCAATCAGGGAACTTAAAGATGCAATGGAAAGTATCAGCAACAGGTTAGACCATGCAGAAGAAAGAATTTCAGAGGTAGAAGACAAAGTTCTTGAGATAACTCAGATAGTAAAAGAGGCAGAAAAGAAGAGAGAGAAAGCATAACGTTCACTGTCAGAATTATGGGACTTTATGAAGCGTTTCAACATACGAGTTATAGGAATTCCAGAAGGGGAAGAAGAATGCCCCAGAGGAATGAAAGCCATACTAGAGAATATTATAAAAGAAAATTTCCCAAATATCACCAAAGATTCTGACACACTGCTTTCAGAGGGATATCGGACCCCAGGTCGCCTCAACTCTAACCGAGCTTCTCCAAGACACATTGTGATGAACCTGTCCAAAGTCAAGACAAAAGAAAAGATTCTGCAAGCTGCCAGGAGTAAGCGCCAGTTCACCTACAGGGGCAAATCCATCAGAGTGACCGCAGACTTCTCTAATGAAACTTTCCAAGCAAGAAGACAATGGTCATCTACCTTTAATCTACTTAAACAGAACAATTTCCAGCCCAGAATTCTGTACCCTGCTAAGCTTTAAAATTGACGGAGAAATCAAATCATTCACGGATATACAAACATTGAGGAAATTCGCCACAACAAGACCAGCTCTACAGGAAATACTTCAACCTGTTCTGCACACTGACCACCACAATGGATCAGCAGCAAAGTAAGAACTCAGAAATTAAAGGACAGAACCAAACCTCCACACTGATGCAAAGGATAAAACTAAGCAATGGACTCTCACCAAATAAGACGAATAGAATACTACCACACTTATAAATTATCTCAATAAATGTTAATGGCTTGAATTCCCCACTGAAGAGACATAGATTGGTTGACTGGATTAAAAAACACAAGCCATCCATTTGCTGTCTGCAAGAAACACACCTGGCTTCAAAAGACAAATTAAAGCTCCAAGTCAAGGGTTGTAAGACAATTTTCCAGGCAAATGGAATTCAGAAGAAAAGAGGAGTTGCAATCTTATTTTCAGATACATGTGGATTTAAAGCAGCTAAAGTCAAAAAAGACAAAGATGGTCACTTTATATTGGTCAAGGGAAAAAAACAACAAGAAGACATTTCAATTCTAAATATCTATGCCCAATTTAAATGCTCCCAGATTCTTGAAACAGACCTTACTCAGTCTGAGCAATATGATATCTGATAATATCATCATAACAGGGGACCTTAACACTCCTCTTACAGAGCTGGACAGATCCTCTAAACAGAAACTAAACAAGGATATAAGAGACTTAAATGAGACCCTAGAACAACTGTGCTTGATAGACGCATATAGAACACTCCATCCCAAAGATAAAGAATATACATTCTTCTCATCACCCCATGGAACATTCTCCAAAATTGATCATATCCTGGGACACAAAACAAATATCAACAGAATCAAAAGAATTGAAATTTTACCTTGTATCTTCTCAGACCATAAGGCACTAAAGGTGGAACTCAACTCGAACAAAAATGCTCAACCCCACCCAAAGGCATGGAAACGAAACAATCTACTGTTGAATAACAGATGGGTGAAGGAAGAAATAAAACAGGAAATCATTAACTTCCTTGAGCA